>NC_136503.1:108381746-108501746 GCF_053919585.1 Euprymna scolopes
TTTATTCCATATATATATATATATATATATATATATTACATATATTTTTTATTCCATATATATATATATATATATATATATATATATATTCCATATATTTTTATTCCATATATTTTTATTCCATATATATATATATATTACATATATTTTTTATTCCATATATATATTATAATTAAATAATAAAAAATACTAGTGCTTCATGCTTACGCAATCATCATTTTATAAAGTAATAATTCCTGTGGGTCAGGAGATTAAAACACAGCAACGAAGCTTATTTTAATTCTTTTTACAAAATTTTTATCTCTGTAACGCCAAACAATTGCCACACGAACGAATGGTATTAATAACAAATAAACGCACAATTCGGATGCAGCAATTAGATAATCGAGAACATCGCATAAATGCCTATCCTTAAGTATACTTAAAGGAACATGATACATATATATTTATATATTATTTCAAAAGGTTCAAGCGCTACGAAGACATGAGTGGTATCTTTAAAATGAACTATCTTTTAAGCTCAAGAATGTATTTTTCTACGTAGTCAGCCCCATTCGAATGTATTTTTGCTAGCGATGAATTATGGCTGTGCCTCGGCGCCCGGAGCGCATTTTGTCCTACAAATGTAGTTCCAAAAATAAACCCTTCTATTTATTTATTTATTTATATTGTATTTGTATTTTACGAATTGTATTTGTATTTTACTAATTGTATTTGTATTTTACGAATTGTATTTGTATTTTACTAATTGTATTTGTATTTTACGAATTGTATTTGTATTTTACGAATTGTATTTGCATTTTACGAATTGTATTTGTATTTTACGAATTGTATTTGTATTTTACGAATTGTATTAGTATTTTACGAATTGTATTAGTATTTTACGAATTGTATTTGTATTTTACGAATTGTATTTGTATTTTACTAATTGTATTTGTATTTTACGAATTGTATTAGTATTTTACGAATTGTATTTGTATTTTACGAATTGTATTAGTATTTTACGAATTGTATTAGTATTTTACGAATTGTATTTGTATTTTACGAATTGTATTTGTATTTTACGAATTGTATTAGTATTTTACGAATTGTATTTGTATTTTACGAATTGTATTTGTATTTTACGAATTGTATTTGTATTTTACGAATTGTATTTGTATTTTTCGAATTGTGTTTGTATTTTACGAATTGTATTAGTATTTTACGAATTGTATTTGTATTTTACGAATTGTATTTGTATTTTACGAATTGTATTTGTATTTTACGAATAGCATTAGTATTTTACGAATTGTATTTGTATTTTACTAATTGTATTCGCATTTTACGAATTGTATTTGTATTTTACTAATTGTATTTGTATTTTACGAATTACAAATTGGAACTGTTATTAAACAGTTAAAAGAAAAAACACAAAGTTTATAGCATTAGGTAAAAGACTTGCTATTTAAAACTTGATTTTTAGATGCTATTTCACTTCAACAGCTATTAGCCGCGTGCTCTCGTGTAATGAATGAATGTGTGAATGTGGGATTGACATGAAATTCTTAAAGATAAACTTAAATGACCGAAAAATGGGCTGAAAAGACTTAAATAAATAAAAAGTAAATGACTTAGAATGACTTTAATCAACTAAAGGATTAATTGAATGACCTTAAGAATGACTTCAATGCTTAAATAATAACTGGAATCCTTCAAAAACAACTTGAATGATTTTTTTATCGACATTTTTTTCGCATTTAAAGTATGCAAATAGAAACAAAACTAAATCCATTTTGTTTTTTTTTCATCGCCATTTTACAAATTGTTTTTTTTTTACGATCTGTATTTGTATTTTACGAATTGTATTTGCATTTTACGAATTGCATTTGTATTTTACGAATTGTATTTGTATTTTACGAATTGTATTTCTATTTAACGAATTGTATTTGCATTTTACGAATTACATTTGTATTTTACGAATTACATTTGTATTTTACGAATTGTATTTGTATTTTACGAATTGTAAAATAAAGATACAATTCGTAAAATGCAAATACAATTCGTAAAATGCAAATACAATTCGTAAAAAACTAATACAATTCGTAAAATAAAAATACAATTCGTGAAATACAGATACAATTCGTAAAATACAAATAAAATTCGTAAAATACAAATACAATTCGTAAAATACTAATACAATTCGTAAAATTCAAATACAATTCGTAAAATACAAATACAATTCGTAAAATAGAAATACGATTCGTAAAAAACAAATACAATTCGTAAAATACTAATACAATTCGTAAAATACAAATACAATTCGTAAAATACTAATACAATTCGTAAAATACTAATACAATTCGTAAAATTCAAATACAATTCGTGAAATACAAATACAATTCGTAAAATAGAAATACGATTCGTAAAAAAATAATACAATTCGTAAAATAAAAATACAATTCGTAAAATACAAATACAATTCGTAAAATACAAATACAATTCGTAAAATACTAATACAATTCGTAAAATTCAAATACAATTCGTAAAATACAAATACAATTCGTAAAATAGAAATACGATTCGTAAAATACTAATACAATTCGTAAAATGTAAATACAATTCGTAAAATACAAATACAATTCGTAAAATACAAATACAATTTGTAAAATGCAATTACAATTCGTAAAATACTTATACAATTCGTAAAATGCAAATACAATTCGTAAAATACAAATACAATTAGTAATACGAATCGTATTTGTATTTTACGAATTGTATTTGTATTTTACGAATTGTATTTGTATTTTACGAATTGCAAATTGGAATCGTTATTAAACAGTTAAAAGAAAAAACACAAAGTTTATAGCATTAGGTAAAAGACTTACTATTTAAAACTTGATTTTTAGATGCTATTTCACTTCATTAGTCGCGTGCTCTCGTGT
Organism: Euprymna scolopes; assembly: GCF_053919585.1. Lineage (NCBI taxonomy): Eukaryota > Metazoa > Mollusca > Cephalopoda > Sepiida > Sepiolidae > Euprymna > Euprymna scolopes. Next base: position 108,384,668 of record NC_136503.1, read on the forward strand.
AATGAATGAATGCGTGAATGTAGGATTGACATGAAATTCTTAAAGATATAACTAAAATGACCGAAAAATGGGCTGAAATGACTTAAATAAATAAATAAATAAAAAGTAAATGACTTAGAATGACTTTAATGAACTTAAGGATGAGTTGAATGACCTTAAGCATGACTTGAATGCTTAAAAAATAACTGGAATCCTTCAAAAACAACTTGAATGACCAAGAGAATGACTTGAATGGCTTTGTGACTGACTGGTTGTAAAGTGGGTGATCATTTTACATTAAATTAATACATAAAAGTGACCCCCCACTTTATATCACAATAAGTCCAGCAAGTAGTAAGAACCGATACTACACTTTGATATTGGCCAAAAGGCAAGAAAATTGTATTTATTTGCTCCCCACCGAGCAAATTAGGCACAAGGCCGATTTTTAATGTGAAGATTGAAGGGGAAATGAGGACCAACTCCCCGGGGAGTAGGGGAGCTGGATAGTGACAATTGGTATGAAGGGTTGCCCTTACATTGACCAAGGTATTATATGTGGGGCTGCCCCCACATATGGTCTTTGCTGCAGTATCTGCCGGAAAAGATGGTGTTTATTTGCTCCCCCACCGAGCAAATTAGGCACAAGGCCGATTTTTAATGTGAGGAGTGAAGGGAGGGGGAAGGGAAAAAGGGGACCAGCTCCCGAGAGGTGGGAAATGGGAGCTGGTTAATGGTCAGGCATGTGGGGTTGCCCCCACATCTGGTCTTTGCTAGTCATAGCTAGTCATAGCTAGTCATAGCTTGCAGCATCTGCCGGAAAAGATACTACACTTTGATCTTGCCCAAAAGGCCAAGAAAAGCTTAAAAAGCTAAGAACAGCATGTATTAAACACAGACCTTTGAGCTTAACCAAAAAGTCCAAGCACAAAAGTGTTACAGACAGACCGACAGACGGACCGACCGACGGCGTGACTTATAGAGTCGCTTGCACGCGACTAACAATTAGTTTTTATTTAAAAGAAACAATAATTCGAATCCAATTTGGGATTCTTCAGGAAATGCCACAAAAGCTTTTAGTGCGATTTTTTTAATAATAAAAAAACTTTCTTTTGTTTTCATTTTTTAAGTTTAAATCTTTTTTAAATTCATTTTATATGCTTTTACGATTTGAGACGTTAAACCAAGCGCTAAACGTTTAACATTACAAAAACGAAGCCGTTGACTTGCGATAAGTGCTTTCGTTAAGAGTCGCACTTCTTTGTTTAAAAACCCATCTGTTTAAAAAAAACATCAGACAAATTTTAAGGTTCGGATAACCAACGTAATGTAACTTTTTTTTAAGCAAATATAAAATAGAAGATTCGTAAATTTTTACTTTGTTTCCACCGTAACATTTTCCTTTAAAATGACAACTTTTAAAGATTTTAGGGTATGCTGAAAACGACTGTTGCATTTAAATTTTCCGCAAATTAGTTTCCGGATATTAAGCAATGTAATTCTTTATGGTTAAAGTGGTAGCCATCGTTGTACTCGCAAGCGCGCATATTTTTGTCATAATTAATATACTCACTATTCCATAGCGAGCCTTAACATATACTAACCCAATGGTAGTCTAGTGATTTTATAAAATCAACAGTAGGTCGTTCTTTGTGCATAAGAGGGAAGATGAGACTTCGTGGCTTTTGGTTGTCGTTCAATTCGTGAGGAACCCATTTATCAAGGTCTTTTTGTCTCTCTAATCTCTCTGAAATGGTTAGAAATCGTCGTATACGTTACGTCTAATTCAGAAGCAAGTTCTCAAACAGTTGTGCGTGAATTGGCTTTGACTAAGACTCTTAACTGATCATTGTCAACGACCGATGGACGACTACTACGCTCATCATTTTCAAGACTTTCGTCGTCGCCACGAAATTTCTTAAACCACCATCGTGCTGTGCAAACAGGGGTGGTTCCTGGACCAAAAGCTTCGTTGATATCGTGAGCTGTTTCAGCAGTTTTTCGGCCTAGCTTGAATTGAAAAAAGAAAATTGTGTGGATTTTCTTTTTTTTCCATCTTGCATTCAACGTTCTGAAAAGAATACATAATTGTTTTAAAACGATTGTAATTCAAACGATTAAATAGAGCGAAAAAACGCCTTTTAAAATGATATATAAAGTAAAGGTATTATAACGAAAATTTATTTGAAAATACATCATTTGTAATCAAAATTAAAAATTCCGCAAGAACTTTCTCAACCTTGTGTGTGTGTGTGTGTGTGTGTGTGTGTGCGCGCGCGCGTTCCACGAATCAGGGAAAAAAGGGGCCATATATACAGCAAAGGAATTTTATCCATTTATCTGACAATTATAAACTTTTCTAACATTGCGTTGAAACCCCCAAAATGCCTTCAATGTCAATGGTTGAAAAGTTGATTTGCACAGACAAGAGAATTGGGTTCCACAGCTCGTAAACGGTTTAACTTGAGCCCGCGAGACAATATGAGATTTAATTTCTTTTTCGTTTTCTTTTTTTTTTTTTTTTTTGTTCGCAGCGTAAACGCACACACGACCAGAAGAAATTAAAACCCAATAAAAATAAAAAAAAAAAATAAAAAAAAATTCAATGGTGTTTACGATTCTAAATTTATTCAATGACTTTTTTTTTGTTGTTTGATTTATAATCTGAATATCGGTGTTCGTTTTTTTTTTTTTTTTTTTTTCTCTTACTAATTTTTTTCTTTTATCTCAAGGCAGATCAACCGTTTTTGAAATACCCTTTCTATACGGTTCTCGCGAGAGCAAAACAGATTAAAAATGTTGCTAAAGTGTTGTCTTGGAATACAGGGTGACCCAAAAAAAACAAAAGCTAAATTTTATTACATTTTCACCCCAAACAAGGCATATTGCCACTTTGTTGTAGGGGGCTACTATCAGGGACATGGGCATCAGGAGTACTGTGTAGGGAGTTGGGCAGCAATATGTCGGTTCACGTTGCACTTGAACTTCTGCATGTCAGTACAGTTGGGGAAGCAGGGATCCGGCAGGGAATTCCAAAGTCTAGCTGTCATGGGAAAGAAACTACTGGTGTAGAAGGCTCTCTTACATCTAGGGATCTCTACTGTGAAGGGGTGGGATTTAGCTGCTTGTCGGGTTTGTCGGGGGTATTTACGTCGAGGGGGCACAAGTGCTTGCAGTTCGTCAGAGCATTCACCGTTAAAGTACTTGTAGAAAAGGCAGAGGGATGCAACATTTCGTCGATGTGACAGGGGCTGAAGTTTAGATGACTGTTCAGGACCTATCAGATTGGCGACTCTCTTTTGAACCGTGTCTAGGAGAGAGAGACTAGTGGTAGCTGCACCAGCCCAAATATGACAACAATACTCCATACATGGGCGAATGGTGGCCTTATAGAGGTATAAGATACTTTCGGACGTTAGTATCTTTCTAGCACGGTAGAGAGAACCTACCTTCCTGCGGTTCTGGCGATACTCTCGATGTAATTGTTCCACCTCATGTTTCCTGAGAGCGTTAGGCCAAGGAGTTTAAAGGATGTACTTTCAGATAAAGAGTCATTGGCCATTGCTATTAGTGGTAGAGAAGGTTTCTTGTAATTATTGAAGGAAACGAGTTTTGTCTTGGCAGCATTGAATGTGACCATCCATTTATGTCCCCATTCCACTACAGATCGGAGGTCATGCGCTAGTGCTTCTGCCATTTCTTTAGATATGTGTTCATTTGTTTTCCTGTCGTGTCTGTTATAGAATGTGGTGTCGTCAGCATATATACCCATCTTACAGGCAATTTTGTCAGGGAAGTCATTTATGAATATTAGGAATAACAGAGGCCCTAAGATAGACCCCTCAGGCACTTCCGCATTTATATCGTATTGTTTAGATGTGCGACCGATTTATGTCATGTATTCTACCAGTGATACCATATGATCTAATTTTCCTGAGAAGACCTTCATGACATACCCTATCAAAAGCCTTAGATATATTTAGAGCTACCGCTCTACCCTCCCCCGCTTTGTCCAGTGAGTGGTATATATGTTCTGAGATTACAGTTAGGATTTCTGCTGTTGAACGGGCTTGTCTAAATCCATATTGTTGGTCAGTCAGAAGTTAAGCATCTGTAAGGTGATGGACTAGAGCTTGGTTAATTATTGTCTTAAATATTTTGACGAAAAGTGGGAGGAGGCTAATGGGGCGATAATTTACTGGGTCAGTTCTTTCGCCAGAATTCTAGAAAACTGGTACTACAGAATCAGTTTTCCAGCAGGCAGGAAAGCAATATTTATTAAGGCATTTGTTGTAAAGTTTGGAGAGAACTGGCGCTACCTCGGCGGAGCACTTTTTTAATAGCACAGCCGGGATAAGATCAGGTCCACATGCTTTTGCAGTGTCAAGATTTCTTATGATAGTATGCACCTGAGAAGGGGTGATTTTCAGGTCGTCTAATGTGGCGTATGTCCGAAAAGGAAAGTCAGGGAGGGGGTGGTTGGCAGGGTCCAGTGTGGAGTTGGAGGTAAACCGACTGGCAAGCATGTTACCCTTCTCAGTTGCAGAGCAAACAACCTCATGATTGTTGGAGAGTGGGGGGGGATTGTTGATTGACCATTATTTACTACATTGTTGTAGATTTTCCAGAAGTCGCGGGTCCCTAATTTCTGTGCTTCGATGTGTTTTTTGGTGGTTTCAGTAAATTCTCTCTTAGCTGTCGCTATTTCTTTCTTACAGTTACTTCTGGCTTCTATATGCTTCTGCCTGTTTGAACTGGACTTATGTCGGTTAAATCTGCGGTACGCATGCTACCTTTGCGCGTTGGCGGCTGCACAAGTAGAAGTAAACCATTGGAGAGAGTGGGACTTGCTATAAAATTACCGTGTGGGAACATGTGCTTCAATTGCTGTTTTAATTATTCAGTGGTCTCATTTGCGCACTGTTCAGCAGGAAGTGAAAAGATATTTTGCCATGGGGCGTCCCTGATGAGATCCCTGATGGCTTCCCAGTCAGCCTTTTCATCATATCTCGTTGTTTTGAGCAGTGGCTCTTCAGTTTTGGCTCTAAAGTTTAAGGCTATTTCAACTATTACCACTGCATGATCGGCGTTCCCAAGTGGGCTGTGGGCATTAGTTACACAGTCATCGGGAACTGTGGTCAGAAACAGATCTAGAAGTGATGCGTGTTGTTCTTGCTGGTCTGGGAAACGGGTTGGAAGCGTAACCAAATGTGATAGGGAATGAGATATAGAGAAGTTATATGTAGTCATACCAGCTGCGTCTGCGTGAGTAGAAAATCCAAGCCAGTTGCTGTGGTGGAGGGCATCTATAACATATATGGAGGCCATCTAGAACATATATGGAGGCCATCTAGAACATATGCTGTAGAACGGAGGAAAAAAAAGGGCTAAAGACCCTAGTGTTTTGATGTGATGTTTTGAATATAATAAACTAGTTAAGATCAAAGTTCCATTTCATTCGCACTAAGAAACGGGGCCTAATTAGAGTTGGGCCCGTTTTTTTTTTGGTCACCCTGTACAGGCACACCTATTTTAGCGTCGTCGTCGTCGTTGTTGTTGTTGTTGTTGTTGTTGTAATAAATACCAATAGAAAAAAAAGTTGGCTTTTAATATGAATGTCAGAGCAAGAAAAAAACTCAACTTTGCAGTAATACATATAATGACTGGAAAATCTTATTGTTTATATTTACCTTGCTGATCGCGCGGCATCGCCCGGTTATACAATACGCTTAAACACGGTATTTTCATTTATGTAGATTGCGTATGTATTATCAGAGAATCACTTCTCTTTTAAATATTATAAATTACAAGAAATACTTTGCCTGGTAGACTAATTCGCCAAAAAAAAAAAAAAAAGAAAATAAAGAAAATGATAATGTCGTTCATAATATCCTGCTTTTTTTTTGTTTTGTTTTGTTTGTTTTTTTTTTTACAATATTATATCAGTTGATATTTAGGCTTGACAATGAATGCCCTGGAAAGTCACTTCTGATTAAGGTTTACTTTTAAAACATGCAAACAGAGAAATGATGTGCGGCGATTTAAAATCGTACCTCTTCTTTTATCGAATATTGAACTCATTAGAAAAAATAAAATAAAATGGTGAGGTACAGCCGGGCTTGAACAGAAGATTATTCGACCTCTAGTCGAATGCTTTACCACTAAGCTATGTCTCCAGATTATAATAAATCTGTTTTATTTTTGTTTTTTTTAAGAAGAAATGATTTGCTGAATTTTTATTGTCTACCTTGGCCGGTGTAACGTCAAATATTTCCCTGTAAAAATTCCTTTTCATCTATACGATAGAAAAGCTATTTTTAAGATCGGATTTGTTTTAATTTTCGATACTTGTGTGATGAATTTCAGTACAAAAGATATCTAAGAACACTGCCAGGTTCGAGCCTGCCTTGCTACTACCACATTTTCTTTTTGCTTTTTTTTTTAATTCAACATACACATCCAAACACCCGGGCAACGCCGAGCTAAAATGCAAGTATATATATATATATATATATATATATATATATATATATATATATATATATATATATATATATATATATATATCGTCCTTTGGGGCTAATTGTGCCAAGTCCGGGGTAATTGCGCCATCTCGTTAAAAGTGCTCTTTGGCGTATAAAGAGCACTTTTTTTTAGTTGGCGCAATTAACCCAAAGTACGGTATATTACCCCAAAGTACGGTGTATATATATATATATATATATATATATATATATATATATATATATATATAGATAGATATAGATATAGATATATATATATATATATATATATATATATATATATATATATGCATAAGCCTGACGAATCCTATAGTTGGATGAAACGCAGAATATTCAGTGTAGCTTAATCGCCATATATATTTTATAAATTACTAACTATATATATATATATATATATATATATATATATATATATATATATATATATATATAGAGAGAGAGAGAGAGAGAGGATATGTATATGTATATATAATTACCCTAAAGTACGGTATATATATATATATATATATATATATATATATATATAGAGAGAGAGAGAGAGAGAGAGAGAGAGGGAGAGGGGGGTATTTGTGTGTGTGTGTGTGTTAAAGAAAAACCTATACTATTATTTGTCTGTTTTTAAATAAACATGTTGTTCCAATATGAAATTATTTAACCAATAATGACATGAAATAAATTAGCACTGCCCTTGCATAATTGTATTGTAATTAGAAATGCTACCGCATTGTGAAAATATTGTTGTTTATTTTAATCAATAAATTTTTAGTATTTGTAATTCATATTATGTTTAGCGCCTAAAATATTTCTAACTACGCTGCATTGCGAGTATCATCTCATTAGAATTGTAGTTCACGTTCGTGTTCATGCTTGTTAATTGGTTAGTCGACATTTCACTTGTGTAGACTTTGGCGCAGTTATTGCAACGTATTTCAGAAATATCTTGCATCTATTGCGTTATTTGAATTGTTAGTGCGCGTGTCGTTGTATAGACATGTGGTGCTCTGTCCGTCAGACGATGGACAAGTCGATCACGTTTCAACTAACTGATTACCCAATGAGCACAACATAGTGGTAATGAGACCATGTGGTATCCTGCTCGACAGCAAACGCCGACGTCAACGCTGTTTATTTGTTATCTGCTTATTTGTTTTCTCTTCTGGCCGTGTGGTCGTTTCTCACATTGGCAGCTGCCAAGAGGGACACACACGGGCTCACAGAAGTGAAATAAAATAAAACACAAACCCCGACACATTCTGCATATATCAGTTGCACTGTGATTGTGATTGTATGTACGTGTGTGTGTGCGCGCGCGTGTGTGTGTGCGCGTGTGTACGTGTGTGTGTGCGTGCGTGCGTGTGTGACACTATCGACCCTGTATACGTTAAGGTTCACATCTGCTGTTCTGTCGATGCCGTGTTCGTCAGTTAATGTCAGCTCATCTCAATCTCCTAAAGATCTCTTGATTTCATCCAAGCCACGATCTGTCTTCCACAGTGTCCAACTCGCAACTCTCCTCAACTGTAACTGTCGTTAATTGTCACAAACCCAAGACTGTCCCCAACTCTTCCCAACTGTCGCAAATCCCACGGTCACACATTGAACCGCTTGTAAAATAACTCTAAATGTATATCCAGCCCTTTTGTGTGCGTCCACTGTCACGGCTTGACCAACAATCCCATAGCAGGTTTCTTTTGTGTGCGTTTGAGAACAACTTTCTCTCTATTAGCTTGTTGATCAAACCATTTTTCTTTTCTTTTGTTATACACGTTTTATCTTTCTCCCCCACTAGGTGTATCAGAATTTTTGTAGGAATTTTTGACATCCGTAACACGAAACTTCAAATAAAATATAAAAACTCGTAATTTCTCTTTTAAAGGTGGGTTGTTTATTTTCTTTATGGATTATACTTCCAAAATAAACTATTAAAGTTGTTTTAAAAGTAATAGAAATATTGTTTTTTAAATAGTAATGAAATTAATTGAATGTTACGAGTTCAGTATTTTTCAATTTTTAAATTTTAAAAATCTATCAACATTTTTCTATTGATTCTATTTTTACGATATTTTCAGGATCAATGTGAAATGTTATGCTCTTTCCAATAAACCGAATATAATATTTTAGACAAACGTTTTTTTTAATTCACGCCCCACCACTTTCAAATGTCTATTAAAAAGTAAATAATTAATTTATGTACCAAAGTTGTATATATCACAAATTGAAGATAAAAGATCAATAAATAATATATTCAAATTTAAAACAAAAAAAGTAGTGTTTTCTAGAAATTTACCTGTAAAGTCCGAAGTTTAAAACCTTTTTTTTACGAAAAAAAACACGTTGTTTGTTTTTTTGTTTTTTTTTATAATGAAATCTTGGTCACTGTTCCTTTAATTGAAAAAAAAATTAGGGCTTGAATTACATTTTTCGAGGAGTTATAAGCTTTGAGAGATAGCGGGTGGAATTATTCAATAGTTTTCACGAAATTCCTGACACTGCTACTCCCCCACTTCACAAAGCTGGGGGTGGAGGATACTGATTGTATCAAAAAGTATTCTGTATCTCTATGAAATCATAATTCGCCCATTCATAGAGTATTGTTGCCACATCTAACCAGGTTCGAACCCTAGTAGGTGATGCCCTTTTCGCTTTTCAGCGAACTCTTTCCACCAGAAGAGACAGTGCGAGTCTGTCTCGGCTCTATCGTTATTTCCATGGCTAGTGCTCGTCTGAGCTCCAATCTATGTCCCCCTTTGTCAAACTTTCACAAAAACACTCGACTAGCTACAACCATTTTCAAGATTTTACCCCCACTCTTTATTTGTGTCTAAATCTAAATGCCAATTCCATGAACAAGGCGTCTTTCCTAAAACTACCCGCATGTGGAACACTGTACCATTGACCTACTTTCCAGCTGACTACAATATACTAGCCTTCAAGTCCAATATAAACAAGTTCTTGTTTAGCCGACGCCTTAAAAAATCCAAATACTACCTAATCTACACGATTAACGATTACTACATTATTGTCTTACATTCATTAACCTTTGTCCTAGAGTGGCCTTTAGGCCTTGATAAGTGATGATCGCCTTGTAAAAAAAAGCATCTCCCACTATTTTCTCTCTCTTTAACAATTTCAGGGCCAATTTCTCCTCGTGAAAAGAGCCATTGATGTAAATCTTAGGGAAAAAAGGGACACATTTACGATTGAAAGATATGACTACAAGATGACTACAAGTACTTTTGCAAATACTTCAACAGAATGTGCTCCGACGAACTTGCTGCACCTCATCAACATAAAAACCTGACTGACAGCAAAACCTCACACCTTTCACTCTAAAGATCTTTAGATGCACCCAAACTTTCCTCTCTAACAGTTTCTCTTCTTGGACTGTCGGTCTTTCAAATCTCCTCTCTGCTTGCTGTTTTCTCGATAGTGCCAGCATGCAGAAATTTAAATGTAATGTGAACAAAAAGCTTTATGTTCGACTCTATGCTTAAACTACCTCTATAAATCTCGAATCTATCACAGTAGCTCCTTCTGTTCTAGTGATCCTGTGCTTTGTGTGAAATTACAAAAATAATATTTTTAAAATTGAAAAAGAGTGTGCTGGCTCCCTCTGCCGTGGTAGAAATGGCTGGGGATTTTATCAGTATTTTGTTTAATTATCGAATTTCGACCGATTATCGGGACTGTAAACTATCTGCAAGTTCAGCATCATTTTTTCGTTCGATTCCAATGGTCTTTGACATTCTTTTGTTTTAAAATAAATAAAAACTTTAAAATAAGTTTTAAAAATCACTAAAAAAAAAAAAAAAAAAAAGATATCCAGAAAGGTAGAAGATTAATTTATCTTGCCTTTGGTAGCACTTATTTGTTACTAGCAGAGTGACAAACGTTGCCCGGGATTGAATGATAGTGCAAGAATATTTCACAATCATATATTTTTATTGTCATAAAAACCGTGAAATCGCCCGGGAGGAAGCTTCACATGTCTTCATGAAGTAACTTAGTCGAAAACATATGCTGTTCTACATTGCACTTCAGAGAACCTACTGTTTCTTTTATAAAATTATTTCATATAAACTTCTTTCCAGTTAACGAAAATAAACATTAGGAAATTTACGTGCGAGGTTTGAACCTACAGACATGCAAAAAAAAAAAAAAACACGCTATCAACTTAACCACAGTAGAATTTTCACGGCCCGTTGTTCTATCATTGTTGCTAAGCAACGACATGGAAAAAATGGCTTTACCGATGATAGATAAATTAAAATAACGGTTTCAATTATCGATAATTATCGGGAGTAATCTGAGAGAAAACTCCCAGACTTATACACTGTTCAGCCGTTTCGGAGTCTATAAGGAACGAACTCACATACACAGACAAGGTTGCATTGATATGTTTGTAGAGATATATGTTTTTCACCATTTTTTCGTTTTGTTGTCTGTATGTTGCATAATATCCCGTTTTTCTGCTTTACCATCTTCGGTTAGACCAGATTGTTGTACTGAAATAAACTTTCTCGTGACAGTTCTCTAAGCCTCACCACTTCCGCGCTGGTTGATAATAAATTAGAACTGGGTGTTTTGTTTGTGACATCATCACTCAAACATTACTGCACAAGTCTAACGAACTTGCTTTATCCGATTTGCTTTTTACTGCACAGCTCCCCTTTTCCTAGATGTATCCTTTTCGTCGCGGCTGAGGAATTTCATTTTCGCCTCTCTGTATGGTAATCCTCCAGAATATCGGAAAGAAGCTAACAGATGCTACACACACACACTTATTTTACTACATACAACGCCTAGTATTTCACAAATGGTCACCAATCTGGTACTGCCCAGGCTCAGCGTCGCTTCAGTTTTGCTGATCTAATGAGAACCGGTGCATCAACATGATTATTATGTATACCAGTTATCAAGGCAAAAATCTACCCGAGGATGACCTTTAAAGAGATCAGTAGATTATCAGTTTAATGATGAAGATTATTATGTAAGTTCTAAAACTTATGAATGGACTAGATTTTTTAGCGTGTTAAAAACGAGCAAGAGTTATAGGCCGTTGAATTAGAATGAGTGCTTTATGTCAAATTTATGGTTGAATATGGTTAAATTTCTGCTGATTTTTGCATTAAATACTAATCCATATTAACCCCCTATTAATCCTTATTAACCCTTATTAATCCCTATTAATCCCTACTAATTAATAATTTCACATAAAACAGATACCATAATATTTAGTTTGTTACATCGTATCATAACAAAAATCTATACAAAATTTCAGCCAGATCAGACCAGTTGTTTCCGAGAAAACTTCTATTGGAAATGTGATATTATGATGATTAATCGCTATTAATCCCTGACTGTGAATCGAACAAATGCTATATTACTTAGTTCGCTGCACTTTATTATAGTAAAGGTCCATAAAAACATTCAGAAAACAGTGGAACACACAGACTGAGATAAATCTACTCGAGAATGAACTTTAATTATCAGTTGAATAATGAAGATTATTATGTAAGTTATGAATGGACTAGATTTTTAGTATGTTGAAAACGGGCAAAAGTTATAGCCCGTTGAATTAGAATGCGTGCTGTATGTGAAATTGATGGTTGAATATTGTTAAGTGTCGTTTTATTTGGATTCATAGGACTACTGTTCCCATCTCGAGTGTCACTTTCACAACGTTTTGGTCGATCTAACTTCCGACCTTCTTCAAGTGTATCTTGTTGAACTCCGGAACGTTTCTGTTGCACCCGGGAATCTGAACGGGATTTCGAACGGAACCAAATTCTCGAGTTCGACAGAAACCTTCCTGAGTTTGACAAGATACGCATGAAGAAGGTCGGAGGTTACATCGACCGAAACGTGGTGAAAATTACACTTAAGATGAGAACAGATGTCTGAAGAATCCAAATTATACGAATAACCAATCCTCATCTCAAAAATTCAGAAACTTCATTGTTAAACGTGTACTCATTTTTGCATTAAATACTAATTTCTATTAATCCCTAACGTCGTCCGCAGCAACTTATAGTAAAAACTCATAAAAACATTCAGCCTGATCGGCTCAGTAGTTTCCGAGAAACGAAATAGAACAGAGAGACAGACAGACAGAAAGATAGCTAGACAGATAAACAGACAGAAAGACCGAGAGAAATATAACATAGAATGGTCAAAATTCTCTTTAGTTATGACGATGGTTTATGAAAAATATTTGTTTTCATTTAATTTGGAGACAACCATGTTGCAGCCTACAGGGATGCAATTCTGTGATGATGTAGTCCACAGATAGGAAGTACTTGGACTAAAACTCTGTTCTGTGTCACACAGTATCTTCATCATTAAACGCACAGATTAAATGAATTTGTTCATGTTTTATGTGCATCAAGTTCAATGAATGTAACTTACACTATTTGAACATCCAATGCGCAAACACCAAGCTTAAGTCTGAAATTACATTTTGACTTGTCTGTTACACTCAAGTTTATGACTGCATTTTCGTCAATATGTCATGCTTAAATTTACAATGACATTTTCGTTTGTCTATCAAGCATACATTTAGCATAGCAGTTTTTGTTGGTTTTTTAAGATTATTTGAAGCAAACAAATACCAATTATATTTCACATTGTGTTATATATATTAGCCTCCCGGAAAACGCCTTGCTAATAGTCGATTGTAAGAAATTCTGAATACACACGCACCCACATGTGCACCTATGCATGTGCGTGTCCGAGTATGCAACTGCCTGCACACGTCTGTACGCGCACAAGTATGTGTATATGTGTGCACATGTGTGTATGTGTGCACACGCGTGTGCATGTGTGTGTGTGTGTGTATACATACATGTATGAACTCGCCTCCACTAGTTCTATTACACTACGTATGTGGGTGTATACATACGTGTGAGCATGCAGGTGCGCGCCCCGTGTTGAGTGGGTACACATATAATCACGTGCTGGAGCATATATATATATATATATATATATGTATGTGTGTGTGTGCATGCGCGCTCGTGTGTGTGTGTGTGTGTGTGCATGTACACGCGTATGTATCTGTATGCATACATGTACATATATACATATACACATGTGCGCGTGTATATGCGAGCATGGACATCCAATGGAGGCACATATATATATGTATATATATATATATATATATATATATATATATATATATATATATATATATATACTAGCAAAAGTATGTGTATTATATATATATATATAATACACACATACTTTTGCTAGTATATATATATATATATATATATATATATACTAGCAGAAGTACCCGTCGTTGACTGGGTTCAAAAACACCCTACAGAAAATTAACTCTGATTTATTAAAGTATGATAGGTTATGAAAAGGAAGGGTTGTAAAGAGATAGCTTCGAAGTTGGGGGTATCAAAACCAAAGCAAAATATGATTAAAGTAAAAATAAAATAGATAAACCCCATAATTTATTATACCATACCTGTTCACACTGAAACACTTATCACAATATTCTGTGGATCTATATTAAAAAACCTTGTTAAACTTTGTGACATATTTCCATTCTATGGAGGTCAGGCGCGAACGAACACCCCATAATTTTATTATACCATATTTTTTCAAACAGAAACATAATTATCAAAGTATACTTACGCAGATAGATGTGAAAAGTCTTTATTAAAGTTTGTGCGTATTTCCATTCTATGTAGGCCAGGCGCGAACGCAGACCCCACAATTTTATTATACCATCCTTATTTAAGTTAAAACATACTTATCAAAGTAGTCTTATGTACATCTATATAGAAAACACTTGTAAACTTTTTTCTTTTAATTTTTAAATGTTTTATTTCCATACTTTGTGGACCAGGCGCGAATGCAGACCCCACAATTTTAATGAAGCCCCGTTCTGCAAGATCAAACATACCCATTCCTGTGTCTCGATACATCTTCTATCATTATATGTAATCAGTTTTTTTTAAATAGTCAACCATATAGTAGCCTATTCGTGACCAGACACAGACATACACACACACAGACATTCAGCTTTATATATATATATATATATATATATATATATATATATATATATATATATATATATATATATATATATGTATATTATTATTATTATTATTATTATTATTATTATTATACTGTTGGTAGAATTTTTCAGTAACTCATAACAACAACACAATATGTCATTCCAAAGAGTGCTCAATGCATGAAACAGAGCAATATATTGATTGTTGGAGAGCTATTGGCTACACATTAGCAAACGTGTTTCAATGACCCCCTAGCAGGGAAAATCACCTCATCAGGCCAAAAACCATCCACGAAACTTTCAATAAAGACCATCCCTTTATATTAAAGTCAACTTTACAGGGTTGAATTATTCCAAAAAGAAAGAGTTTTTCGTTTGTTTTGTTAATACGGATTTTTAGAACTATTACTCCAATATCAGAGCAATTCATAAATTTAACTAAGGTTTTTTTTCCACTTAAAATCGAGATATAAATATATACATATATTACTAAACTATAAATTTAGCGCTATTTCTCTATATAATACAAAAGTACCGACATATATACAAACAAACGTGAAAATGTATATATATACAAATTACTCTTATAATAAACAATTATAATTATAATGGTTGGAGCTAGAAAATTTAATGCAAACTTATAATAAATCTGCTTCAGAATTATACCTTGAAAAACCTAACATTATTTTGTAAATAGGTTATATTTGTTTTGATATAGGTGGTTAGTACCCTCTTTCTTTTTTAGAATGGTTCAACCCTGTAAAGTTGACTTTAATATAAAGGGATGGTCTTTATTGAAAGTTTCGTGGATGGTTTTGGGCCTGATGAGGTGATTTTCCCTGCTAGGGGGTCATTGAAACACGTTTGCTAATGTGTAGCCAATAGCTCTCCAACAATCAATATATATATATATATATATATATATATATATATATATATATATATATATATATATATGGCCGTTCGTTGATCTATCGCGCTTAAATTAAAACAACAGAAATCGAACAACACATCTCTAAAATGCAAATTCTTTCGTAATTGTTTTATTAATTTTATTCAAAATGTCCGCCCTGTTTTGAGCGCGTAGGCCATTTGAATTTCGTATCAATCATGCGTGCGGCTGAATTAGATTTGTCAAATTTACTATCTTTAAAAAATATTTTTTTCGAAGATGTTATCTTTTTTGTGATTTTATTTTCCTGAATTTTAAAGGTTATTTGTCCTAGCATATTGAATGCGTTGAAAATTAACTCGGAAATTAGTTCCGCAAACAGGCTTTATTAAATTTGTTAATATGATGTTTCGGTGTAAATTTACCTTCTTCAGGCGTATGAAGCCAAAATTAATTTAATGATATTTTAGAAAAACATGTTTTTTTCTTAATAAGAAAAGGTCAAGGGAATAAAGATGATGAAAGTACAGGGTCACCTCCTAAAAATGTCACCATTAGTTTATTCCTGATTTGTCTACCAAATTTTACTACTTAATATTCAAAATTATTTGTTTTATACCTGTTCAACGATATGCGGGGACACTTTGCTGATCGTTTTATCAGTATAAATTTTAAACTTTATTGGCTTACCAAGCTTAATTACTTGTACTTGAGGTAACATTCACTCAGGATGATTGGAGTTGGGTTAGGCTCCTTCATTAGAAGCGCAACATCTTGTTATATGCCAAGTACGCAGATAATGTGAAACTGGCCCGAATAACGATGGCGTCAAGTTGATGCATGTAGGGTCGAAAGGTTAAGACTGACAGGCTCCAAATTCGTTAACTTCGCTTGACAGACACGTTGCACCTGTGTGCTAGCAGGGGTCGCGAGGCAGGTTAGTGCATATTGAGTGCTAGTTTTGTTGATGGGATTTGCCATCTCACACTATAGTTTAATATATAAGGAAGGGACACACGTGAGTTTTTTTAATAGCTAGTTAATCAATCAGTTAGAACAAGAGATACACGTAAATTTTGGAAGAGTCTGTTTCGGGAGTCAGTTTATCTCTGATTCAGAGAAAATGAAAGATTTATTGTGGGTACGAGAAGATAAGGTGGATGGCGGTTAAACCGATAGTCAAGTTCCCACCCTCCTTCCAAGGATGACGCAGATAAACAGGGACGCGACTTCGACTGTGGAAATTGAATAAAGATCCAAGTGTTCAGATAAATGAGACTTGCGCCTGTTGCTATGTATAAGAGAACTTTTGTTCTGGGTGCGCTGTACATGGGGACACAAACTCCTCGAGGACACGGCCAAGAGGTACGAAAGAGGATATAAAAGTAAGTTCTGCTTCGTTTTTATAAACCCCTGTACCGTAAAAGTGAACATTGACATGCAATTCAAACAGACTCTCCCTCTCCACGTTACAATCTTGGATAAAGCAGACAATGCCCCATGGTCCATGGCGGCCTAGATTGCTAGCCAGTTCCGGGACAAGCATAAAACACAGTAAACTTTTAGACCGGATATAGATTCAGCGTCTGTTTGGATGGTATACGTCCACATCTTCAGCTGACCTCCCAGGCATCTGCGCTGTTGGGATGAAACAAAAGTATAAATCAAAGGGGAGTAACTCTTTATTTCTTTGGGCAAAGTCCTTTGTGCGTAGTCCTAAGCTTTAAATCTCGCGGGATCAACGACCGGAAGTGGACAGTAGAGGGAAAACAGAGTGACTTTGAAAATGGCGAGATAAACATCATTCCTGTTCATCCATTTATCATATTTGGACTTCAAACTTTCATCTATTATGTGTGAATTGTAGTTACGTGTGTGTGCGTGTCTTCTTAATAAACGTATATGTAAAAGTGTTATTCCTAAACGATGACCAGTACTGACCAAATATTAAGCGGTCTCAAAAGTTCGTAAACACAAGCAAAAATTGAAATTTTACTCGCCAAGTGATAGCAAAAAAAAAAAAGAAAATTATTCTGCCATCGATCTGCAAGCTTGAATTTTGTAGCATAAAAGTCGCTGAAATAAAAAAGACGCGACCTCGTTTCGTAAATTGGAGATATTATAATCTAGAAAGTAGATAAAAAGTTGTACGTTTCCTTATTTGTTCGTAAGTGTTATGTTCTTGTCTCATGAGCTGCTACATACCAACGTGAAGGCTGGACAACACGCGGTAAGATATTTTATGTTATATTGATCTAACGCATCCCACGATACAACAACCATAAAGTGGTTCTGCAGCTACTACTTCATGGATGAACTCTCCTGGGTTGCGGCGCACAATGTGGCGAAACCAGTGAAATCCACATGTTTTATAGAAATTAGTTGACGGGAATGATTCTGTAGCGCGTCCCATTTTGAGGATCAGAGACGGAGTGGTACTAGTGAACCGCAGAATTTGGTGGAGGCGGTATTGACCAAACACTTCTCGCCTTTTCCGTGTAATATAGTTTCACACTCACTGAGCCTTGAACCCAAGACGGTTAAGGTAAAGAGAGATTGAGTAGGTGATTGGCTTAGGAAGTGGGATAAACAAAAAAATGACAGGATGTTTCCTAATATAAGTTGATCCCTCAAAGATTGCAATAATGGAATCATTTTTTAAAAATTGCAATCGTTTTTGCAACCCAATAATATTCGATAAAATAAAACTTCAGCCTGTGCCTGACTTGATCGCTACATTTCAATAAATCATCTTTATTTTTGCTGCTGCTCAATGATATGGGGATACTTTGGTAATCGTCTTACCAGTAGATGTTGTCATTTTAAATAACTTTATCACTTTCAATAACATTACATATGAGGAACATTATGGCAATGGCGACTATTTTAGCTCGTACGAACTTTGTAAAAGGTCACACTGGTTTGTAAAACGGAATTATTTCTAGGATTGAAGGAAAGATAGGTGACAAATTGGAGGCAAGAGACAACAGATGATGCGGTAGACAAAACTAAGTCGAACGATGAGGGATCATTCTACGTTTTCAAGCTGAGAGAAATAAAATATTTTAATCAATCTCTCATGGAAGCCGTGCGAATGAGACACCATCAATGATGTAAAAAACTTATAATCTCAGTGAATTTTACCTTAATCTCTCTGCCCGTGTTTTTTTTTATTTCAGTAAGTGAGGAAGTTCAGATGTCAATAATTAGTTACTCTTTCTCTTCTGAGTCCATTCTTAAAACACTCTGTTGAAAACTCAGCGAAAGTCTTTCTTTCTTTAGGAAAAGAAGTCTTTTTCTAAAGCAAGCACTAGATGAAAACTCGGCCACATATAAACATTGCAAACGCACAGGACGCACGCATATATAAAGAACTACTTTTATTTTGTTATTGAAAATGTAACGATACTTTTATTCATGTGGTATTCTCTAAAAACGATCGTCGGATTATTACAAAACTGAAGAAAACCATCATATTCCAAATCAAGTGTCAAGAGAAAACTATATCAGATTTATTGATCATTTTATACCTCGCATATCATTGAACGGCGATAAAACAATGTCTGTTGGGTATTCATAACTCAACATTGGTGGACAAGTCAGGCATAATTTGTATTATTTGGATTATTCGTACTAATGTTTTCATATTAACTGTTATTCTACCGACATTTCGGCTGATATAATCTCGGATCTTTTTCAGGTGTACCTTATTGAACCCAGAGAACTGCACGAAATTTCGAACGGAACACTTTATTTAATCCACAAGGGTAGCATGTTCTCGTTCCATCAGCCATTGTGGCACTATATGTTGTAAGTACCATGGCGTTGTTATCCCCCCCTCATATCCGGGAGTTGATTTGGTCATTCGCGGGGGGATATGCGGAAGGAACAACAATGCTCTCTTTTCTCGGCGACCAGCATAAGGTAAGGACGCACAATTTTGTCCAAAAACGGAGTCGGGCACCCCCTCTTCCCCAATGCAATAAGTAGGGCTATGACAACAGCATATTCTTTTCATTGTTTTGACTCTCGAGTATATATCCGACACAGTTGGAGTCAATTAATCAACCGAGAACCACATCACTCTACATAAAAACATTCAAGATATCAATGGATATATACCTGAGAATCAAAACCAGGAAAAGAATATGCTGTTGTCATATCCCTAATAATAAGTTAGTTAAGGTTAGTTAAGCCCTTTAAATATTTAATAGTTATAAATTGTCATTTTTCTTAATTGTAATATATTGTAATATTTTTGTAAAAAAATAGTTAAGATTCTCTTATACATACATACATACACACACACACACACACACACACACACATATATAATATATATATAATATATATATATATATATATATATATATATATATATTACGATCTGTGTTGCATGTTGTTTGATATGCTACAATATCAAGACGAGGTCGCCCACCTTCTCAGCCAGAATCGCACAGAAAAAAGTAATCCTCGAGGAATGAAGAACCACCCGGAGAAAGCCACGCCCAATTCCAGGTATACAAACAAAAGACTTCGAAATAATTATACACCTAGTGTTATATGGGTCGGTCACTCAAGTGGTACACCATGGCATAAAGAAATTTTTAGTAATTCGTAATTGCATTCTTAATATCGCCCCACTGAGCATTGAACTATCACTTACAACTGAAAACCTAGTAATTTATCCGTTACGTCATACGTCCTTACTACTAGGTGTGTGAACTCCGAGTCACTATTGTGATCGACAATGACCAGATGTGACCTTTTCGATGTAGTAGAACCTGTTGGTTGCACTGGTCAGTCTTCAATTCGCGGCCGGTGCTGGTTAGTTCCTCTCGCCTCAGGGTTGATATGCCATCGCCTCGCTGGTCACTCGCATGCTAAGGAAAAAGAAACAGTAATTCACCATTTGTCATCACAGTAAAAAAAAAACGAACTCAGCTTTTTTCTAGTCTACTGATTAATTAAAAACAAGATATATATATGTACAATCGTACTTTACAGTTCATAAGTAATGAGTACGTATAAGTCGACAATTAATCTTTATGCTTTCTCTTTTTCTCTTGGCTTCTTTTTAGCAGTACGGTGTTAGTGATGTGGAGCGTCGTGGAGACGGGGGTAAGAGATAATTCGGCTCTCAAACTCGATCTAATCTAAACTCAAACTTTCAATTTCCAACTGCTGGTTCTTGGCTCTGCACCTGATTATAGAGGTCGGGCGGGGTAAAGTTGGGTAGTCCCTCCAACCAATCAACCACGACAGTGTAAACTTCCGCCATGTTTCGATTGGTTTCCTTGGAATTCTCACGCGAATTTCACCTGCAAGGTTGCGAGCGATTTCTCAGGCCTCCAGGGTCACACCCGTGATCCTAGGTCAGGTGAACTGTCATTCTCCAAAATATGAATTCTCATTATTGCACCGGCTCACCAAATATGTTTTCTGTTCAACCTTTAAAATGACATTGTATTGATGCAATAAACAAAGAAATTTATTATTTTATTCGTTTCTCTTAGCAGGGATTTTGCTGTCGCCCGGGTGCACCATATTTAATAAATAGTCACGTTTGTCCGTTTTCTCTAGTGCATTTTAAGTTTTCGCTCACTCTTTTGGGGAGCTCAACTGTCCTCTGGAATGGCCATGTCACAGGTACAGTTCAGTTGTAAGCAACACTCTTCTGGGGGTTGAAGTTTCAACTCTCAGTACGGGCGATGCCAATACTAAGAATACAATCGTGAATTACTTAAGACTTCTACCCGGTCATGGTTGACGGAACACGAATATGTTACCCTCGTAGATTAAATAAAATGTTTCGTTCGAAATTTCGTACGGATTCCCGAGTTTGACAGGAAGATATTCGTTCGACAATATATATATATATATATATATATATATATATATATATATATACCTGAAGAATGTCGGAGGTTACAGCGGCTGTAACGTTGTGCGAATAACATTAAAGAGGAGAACAATAGAAAAATAATCCAAACGATCCAAATTATCCATCCTCATCTAAAAAAGTACAGAAACATAAAACAAAGACAGTTGGATATTTATGACGGAACGTTGGTGGACAAGACAGTTGGAAAAAAAATTGTGAATTAGGTACAAATGCTTTTTACTCACCGGATTCTCGTAAAGGTCTATTAGGCTCGGCCGGAAGCTGACGGAATCGCCGTAATATGCCGAGTGCTGATCAATTTGATCAACTAAGTAAAAAGCCATAACAAACGCGGTTAGCCAGTAAGTTTGGCTCTATTTCGTAATGTTCGTGCGTTGTTGTGTTATGCACCCACCGTCCAACACAGCCGGGAGGTTATACAGAAACAAGGGACCACACTGCAATTTCGACAAGTCTTTTTCCCTTTGATCTCAGTAGCAACGAGGTGAGGACTCATATTTTTACTTCTCTATAAAAGAGGGAAGCCCCTCCCTCTTCCCCAGCATATAGTTAAGAATAGTTAAATTGTTAATTTCTAAGTTAATTATTATTGTTTTTTAATTGTTGTAATTGATTAAAATATTCTATTATACTTTTGTAATATATATATACATATATATATATACATATATATATATGTATATATATACATATATATATATATATATATATATATATATATGTATATATATACATATATATATATATATATATATATATATATATATATATATATAGTTAAGATTTGCTATGTATACGACTTGTGTTGCGTTGTTTCATCTCCCTTAAACGACGAAACGGTGCCAGCGGCTATTCCAGCCAGAGGAACATGACCTCAAGTAGTCATCCCCGGAGAATGGAGAAAGAGGTCAGAAAAAAGCTACACCCAAACTCCAGGTATGCCTTCATTCCTCAGGTTTATAAAAACGACTTCTAAGTAAATAATCCAACTTGATGCAACATGAGCTGGTCACATTAGTGACCGAGGCGTAGTATCTCAATTTGGTTGCCGTCCCTAGGACACTTATCGTAAACCGTGTGCGATCAGGCCAGTGACCGATCCATCATGGAACAAGTATTGTCATAAAGAAGCAAGCAGACGACTTTTGATACATTGTAACAAAAGAAATTAAGTTCTTTTTTTTTAATTTAATGAGTCATGACATTAGAGCACACGACAATGAATTTAACCAATCTAGAAAAAATATTACATACGCTAGACTCCTAAAATATTATCAAGAAAGCAAATTAATACCATCGGGATTGAAGTGCAGATCATATTGCAGAAAGCTATTGTTGGCAACCGTCCGTGATGTAGCAGGCTAAGATGGGAGGATATATGTTGTCCCTGCAGCAGTCCCCCACACTCTCCGCGAAGCTAGAGGATCCAAGGGAAAGACAGAATTGATAGAACTTGGCTCTTACTGCGTATTAGGAGTTGCCGGTGATGAAAATATAAAGTTAGGTCGCCTCCGGATTTTATATCGGGGCTAACTTTCTTAGCTTTTGCCTTGATGGGGTAATCCTGCAAGGCAGCGGGGGTTTTGAATCAGAATTGCCTTCTCTTAGGTAAGGTACCATTCAAAGTTTTAAGGAAACAAAAAAAAAGTAGAAAGTAATATTTAAAAAAAACTCGCAGAACTAGAAAACAAAATAAAAATATGTAACAAAAAACATTAAGCAAAACAAAAAGGGTACATGTTAACAATCGCGGTCAGAGAAAAACAGCAGAAAAATTTGTATAGGCATCAATATGGTTTTATGTTGTTTTATGTTATATGTTCCTAAACAAGGAATCATTATTATTATGGAGTATTGTTGCCACATCTGGGTAGGAGATGCTAAAAAACGTTATCCTGCCGTGACAGAGTTCAAAACAGACTTCATAGTCTAGTAGGGGATACCGTTTTCTCTTCCCTGCAACCTCTTTCTCACAGAAGAGCCGTTGCGAGTCTGTCTCTGCTTTATCGTTATTTTCATGGCAAGTGCTCGTCTGAGATCCAACCTATGTTCCCCCTCGCCAAACATCCACGAAAAACACTGGTCTAGCTTAAACCACTATCAATAATTTCCCATACTCTTTATATGTGCCTAAACCTAAACGTAGATTCCATGAACAAAGCTTTTTTCTTAGAACTGCACACCTATGAAAAAATTTTCTGTTTGGCTGCTTTCCAGCTGACTACAATATGGTCATCTTCAAGTCCAATGTAAACAAATTCTTAGATGAGCCGTTCCCCTTAAGTAATCCAATTTACCAAATTTACATTACTAATGATTACTATGAAATTGTCCCATTGAATACTGTTCACTCTTTACCCCTTGTTCTTGAGTGGTCTATGGACCTTGATGAATGCTAACTTCTATATGAAAAATAATTTCCATTTAAAATCTAATTAATATTATGCATGTAAAATTAAGAAAAATGCGCTTGAAATGTTATAACATTATGAGAATAATCAAAGCTAAAGCAAAATGGACACCGTATTTGACCTGATGTTTATCTTAAAATGAAACACGAATTTTAACTCGAAATTATTAGTCATTTTATAATATTTATTAATAATAATTTAAATTAGGAATATTAAAAAAAACATTGATAAAACAATTTTTCATTCCTATACCGAAATGTTCTTGCATTCTTATTTGACCCCGAATTTTAACGTTTACCAACTTCAAAACAAAATGAAACATTATTAAAAGATATAAAAATGAAACATTATTAAAAGATATAAAATGAAACATTATTAAAAGATATAAAATGAAACATTATTAAAAGATATAAAAATGAAACATTATTAAAAGATATAAAATGAAACATTATTGAAAGATATAAAAATAAAACATTATTAAAATATATAAAAATGAACCATTATAAAAAGATATAAAATGAACCATTATTAAAAGATATAAAATGAAACATTATCAACAGATATGAAAATGAAACATTATTAATAGATATAAAATGAAACATTATTAAAAGATATAAAATGAAAAATTATTAAAAGATATAAAATGAAACATTCTAAAAGATATAAAAATGAAACATTATTAAAAGATATAAAATGAAACATTATTAAAAGATACAAAAATGAAACATTATTAAAAGATATAAAATGAAACATTATTAAAAGATATAAAATGAAACATTATTAAAAGATATAAAATGAAACATTATTAAAAGATATAAAATGAAACATTCTAAAAGATATAAAATGAAACATTATTAAAAGATATAAAATGAAACATTATCAACAGATATGAAAATGAAACATTATTAAAAGATATAAAATGAAACAATATTAAAAGATATAAAATGAAACATTATTAAAAGATATAAAATGAAACATTATTAAAAGATATAAAAATGAAACATTATTAAAAGATATACAATGAAACATTCTAAAAGATATAAAATGAAACATTATTAAAAGATATACAATGAAACATTATTTAAAGATATAAAATGAAACAATATTAAAAGATATAAAATGAAACAATATTAAAAGATATACAAATGAAACATTATTAATAGATATAAAAATGAAACATTATTAAAAGATATACAATGAAACATTCTAAAAGATATAAAATGAAACATTATTAAAAGATATAAAAATGAAACATTATTAAAAGATATAAAATGAAACATTATTAAAAGATATAAAATGAAACATTATTAAAAGATATAAAAATGAAACATTATGAAAAGATATAAAATGAAACATTATGAAAAGATATAACAATAAAACATTTTTAAAAGATATAAAATGAAATAATTTTAAAGATATAAAAATGAAAGATTATGAAAAGATATAACATGAAACATTATTTAAAGATATAAAAATGAACCATTATTAAAAGATATAAAAATGAAACATTATTAAAAGATATAAAATGAAACATTATTAAAAGATATAAACATGAAACATTATTAAAAGATATAAAAATGAAACATTATTAAAAGATATAAAATTAAATATTATTAAAAGATATAAAATGAAACATGATTAAAAGATATAAAAATTAAACAATATTAAAAGATATAAAAATTAAACATTATTAAAAGATATAAAAATGAAACATTATTAAAAGATATAAAAATGAGACATTATGAAAAGATATAAAAATAAAACATTACTAAAAGATATCAAAATGCAATATTATTTAAAGATATAAAAATGAAACATTATTAAAAGATATAAAAATGAAATATCATTAAAAAATATAAAATGAAATATTCTAAAAGATATAAAAATGAAATATTATTAAAAGATATAAAATGAAACATTATTAAACGATATAAAATGAAACATTATTAAAAGATATAAAAATGAAACATTATTAAAAGATATAAAAATGAAACATTATTAAAAGATATAAAAATGAAACATTATTAAAAGATATAAAATTAAATATTATTAAAAGATATAAAATGAAACATGATAAAAAGATATAAAAATGAAACATTATTTAAAGATATAAAAATGAAACATTATTAAAAGATATAAAAATGAAACATTATTAAAAGATATAAAAATGAAACATTATTAAAAGATATAAAATGAAACATTATTGAAAGATATAAAAATTAAACATTATTAAAAGATATAAAATGAAACATTATTAAAAGATATAAAAATGAAACATTATTAAAAGATATAAAATGAAACATTATTAAAAGATATAAAAATAAAACATTATTAAAAGATATAAAAAATTAACCATTATTAAAAGATATAAAAATGAAATATTATTAAAAGATAAAAAAATTAAACATTATTAAAAGATATAAAAATGAAATATTATTAAAAGATATAAAAATAAAACATTATTAAAAGATATAAAATGAAACATTATTAAAAGATACAAAAATGAAATATTATTAAAAGATATAAAAATGAAACATTATTAAAAGATATAAAAAGGAAACATTATTGAAAGATACAAAAATTAAACATTATTAACAGATATAAAATGATCAATTATTGAAAGATATAAAAATTAAACATTATTAAAATATATAAAATGAAACATTATTAAAAGATATAAAAATGAAATGTTATTAAAAGATATAAAATGAAACATTATTAAAAGATATAAAAATGAAACATTATTAAAAGATATAAAATGAAGCATTATTAAAAGATATAGAAATGAAATATTATTAAAAGATATAAAATGAAACATTATTAAAAGATATAAAAATGAAACATTATTAAACGATATAAAATTAAACATTATTAAACGATATAAAATGAAGCATTATTAAACGATACAAAAATGAAACATTATTAAACGATATAAAATGAAACATTATTAAACGATATAAAATTAAACATTATTAAAAGATATAAAACTCAAACCTTATTAAAAGATATAAAATGAAACATTATTAAAAGATATAAAAATGAAACATTATTAAACGATATAAAATGAAACATTATTAAAAGATATAACATGAAAAATTATTAAAAGATATAAAAATGAAACATTATTAAAAGATATTAAATGAAACATTATTAAAAGATATAAAATGAAACATTATTAAAAGATATAAAATGAAACATTATTAAAAGATATAAAATGAAACATTATTAAAAGATATAAAAATGAAACATTATTAAAAGATATAAAAAGAAACATTATTAAAAGATATAAAAATGAAACATTATTAAAAGATATAAAATGAAACATTATTAAAAGATATAAAATGAAACATTATTAAAAGATATAAAATGAAACATTATTAAAAGATATAAAAATGAAACATTATTAAAAGATATAAAATGAAACATTATTAAAAGATATAAAATGAAACATTCTAAAAGATATAAAAATGAAACATTATTAAAAGATAAAAAATGAAACATTATTAAAGATACAAAAATGAAACATTATTAAAAGATATAAAATGAAACATTATTAAAAGATATAAAATGAAACATTATTAAAAGATATAAAATGAAACATTATTAAAAGATATAAAATGAAACATTATCAACAGATATGAAAATGAAACATTATTAAAAGATACAAAATGAAGCATTATTAAAAGATATAAAATGAAACATTATTAAAAGATATAAAATGAAACATTATTAAAAGATATAAAAATGAAACATTATTGAAAGATATACAAATGAAACATTATTAAAAGATATAAAAATGAAACATTATTAAAAGACATAAAATGAAACATTCTAAAAGATATAAAATGAAACATTATTAAAAGATATAAAAATGAAACACTATTAAAAAATATAAAATGAAACATTATTAAAAGATATAAAATGAAACATTATTAAAAGATATAAAATGAAACATTATGAAAAGATATAAAATGAAACATTATTAAAAGATATAAAAATAAAACATTTTTTAAAGATATAAAATGAAATAATTTTAAAGATATAAAAATGAAAGATTATGAAAAGATATAACATTAAACATTATTTAAAGATATAAAAATGAAACATTATTAAAAGATATAAAAATGAAACATTATTAAAAGATATAAAATGAAACATTATTAAAAGATATAAAAGTGAAACATTATTAAAAGATATAAAAATGAAACATTATTAAAAGATATAAAATTAAATATTATTAAAAGATATAAAATGAAACATGATTAAAAGATATAAAAATTAAACATTATTA
The DNA here is from genome assembly GCF_053919585.1 of Euprymna scolopes. NCBI lineage: Eukaryota > Metazoa > Mollusca > Cephalopoda > Sepiida > Sepiolidae > Euprymna > Euprymna scolopes. The sequence continues at coordinate 108,412,705 of NC_136503.1, forward strand.
AAAGATATAAAAATAAAAACATGATTAAAAGATATAAAAATGAAACATTATTAAAAGATATAAAAATGAAACATTATGAAAAGATATAAAAATAAAACATTACTAAAAGATATCAAAATGAAATATTATTTAAAGATATAAAAATGAAACATTATTAAAAGATATAAAAATGAAATATTATTAAAAAATATGAAATGAAATATTCTAAAAGATATAAAAATGAAATATTATTAAATGATATAAAATGAAACATTATTAAACGATATAAAATTAAACATTATTAAAAGATATAAAATGAAACATTATTAAAAGATATAAAAATGAAACATTATTAAAAGATATAAAAATGAAACATTATTAAAAGATATAAAATTAAATAGTATTAAAAGATATAAAATGAAACATGATTAAAAGATATAAAAATGAAACATTATTTAAAGATATAAAAAGGAAACATTATTAAAAGATATAAAAATGATACATTATTGAAAGATATAAAAATGAAACATTATTAAAAGATATAAAATGAAACATTATTGAAAGATATAAAAATTAAACATTATTAAAAGATATAAAATGAAACATTATTAAAAGATATAAAAATGAAATATTATTAAAAGATATACAATGAAACATTATTAAAAGATATAAAAATAAAACATTATTAAAAGATATAAAAAATTAAACATTATTAAAAGATATAAAAATGAAATATTATTAAAAGATAAAAAAATTAAACATAATTAAAAGATATAAAAATGAAATATTATTAAAAGATATAAAAATTAAACATTATTAAAAGATATAAAAATTAAACATTATTAAAATATATAAAATGAAACATTATTAAAAGATATAAAAATGAAATATTATTAAAAGATATAAAAATGAAACATTATTAAAAGATATAAAACGGAAACATTATTGAAAGATATAAAAATTAAACATTATTAACAGATAACAAATGAAACATTATTGAAAGATATAAACATTAAACATTATTAAAATATATAACATGAAACATTATTAAAAGATATAAAATTGAAATATTATTAAAAGATATAAAATGAAACATTATTAAAAGATATAAAAATGAAACATTATTCAAAGATATAAAATGAAACATTATTAAAAGATATAGAAATGAAATATTATTAAAAGATATAAAATGAAACATTATTAAAAGATATAAAAATGAAACCTTATTAAAAGATATAAAAATGAAACCTTATTAAAAGATATAAAAATGAAACATTATTAAAATATATAAAATGAAACATTATTAAAAGATATAAAAATGAAACATTATCAAAAGATATAAAATGAAACATCATTAAAAGATATGAAATGAAACATTATTAAAAGATATAAAAATGAAACATTATTAAACGATATAAAATTAAACATTATTAAACGATATAAAATGAAACATTATTAAACGATATAAAAATGAAACATTATTAAACGATATAAAATGAAACATTATTAAACGACATAAAATTAAACATTATTAAAAGATATAAAAATCAAACATTATTAAAAGATATAAAATGATACATTATTAAAAGATATACAAATGAAACATTATTAAACGATATAAAATGAAACATTATTAAAAGATATAAAATGAAACATTATTAAAAGATATAAAAATGAAACATTCTTAAAAGATATAAAATGGAACATTATTAAAAGATATAAAATGAAACATTATTAAAAGATATAAAATGAAACATTATTAAAAGATATAAAAATGAAACATTATTAAAAGATATAAAAATAAAACATTATTAAAAGATATAAAATGAAACATTATTAAAAGATATAAAATGAAACATTATTAAAAGATATAAAAAGAAAAATTATTAAAAGATATAAAAATTAAACATTATTAAAAGATATAAAATGAAACATTATTAAAAGATATAAAATGAAACATTATTAAAAGATATAAAATGAAAAATTATTAAACGATATAAAATGAAACATTATTAAAAGATATAAAAATGAAACATTATTAAAAGATATAAAATGAAACATTATTAAAAAATATAAACATGAAACATTATTAAAATATATAAAATGACACATTATTAAAATATATAAAATGAAACATTATTAAAAGATATGAAATGAAACATTATTAAAAGATATAAAAATGAAACATTATTAAAAGATATAAAATGAAACATTATTAAAATATATAAAATGAAACATTATTAAAAGATATAAAATGAAACATTATTAAAAGATATAAAATAAAACATTATTTAAAGATACAAAAATGAAACATTATTAAAAGATATAAATATAAACCATTATTAAAAGATATAAAATGAAACATATAAAAAGATATAACAATAAAACATTATTAAAAGATATAAAATGAAAAATTATTAAACGATATAAAAATGAAACATTATTAAAAGATATAACAATGAATCATTATAAAAGATATCAAATGAAACATTATTTAAAGATATAAAATGAAACATTATTAAAAAATATAAAATGAAACATTATTTAAAGATATAAAATGAAACATTATTAAAAGATATAAAAATGAAACATTATTAAAAGATATAAAATGAAACATTATTAAACGATATAAAATGAAACATTCTCAAAAGATATAAAAATTAAACATTATTAAAAGATATAAAAATGAAACATTATTAAAAGATATAAAATGAAACATTATTAAAAGATATAAAATGAAACATTATTAAAAGATATAAAAATGAGACATTATCAAAAGATATAAAAGTGAAACATTATTAAAAGATATATAATGAAACATTATTAAACGATATAAAATGAAACATTATCAAAAGATATAAAAATGAAGCATTATTAAAAGATATAAAAATGAAACATTATTAAAAGATATAAAATGAAACATTATTAAAAGATATAAAATGAAACATTATTAAAAGATATAAAAATGAGATATTATTAAAAGATATAAAAATGAAACATTATTAAAAGATATAAAAATGAAACATTATTAAAAGATATAAAATGAAACATTATTAAAAGATATAAAAATGAAACATTATTAAAAGATATAAAATGAAACATTATTAAAAGATATAAAATGAAACATTATTAAAAAATATAAAAATGAACCATTATTAAAAGATATACTAACAAAAATTATTAAAAGATATAAAATGAGACATTATTAAAAGATATAAAAATAAAATATTATTAAAAGATAAAAAATGAAGCATTATTAAAAGATATAAAATGAAACATTATTAAAAGATATAAAAATGAAACATTATTAAAAGATATAAAAATTAAACATTATTAAAAGATATAAAATGAAACATTATTAAAAGATATAAAATGAAGCATTATTAAAAGATATAAAAATGGACCATTATTAAAAGATATAAAAATGAAACATTATTAAAAGATATAAAATGAAGCATTATTAAAAGATATAAAAATGGACCATTATTAAAAGATATAAAATGAAACATTATTAAAAGATATAAAAATGGACCATTATTAAAAGATATAAAATGAAGTATTATTAAAAGCTATAAAAATGGACCATTATTAAAAGATATAAAATGAAACATTATTAAAAGATATAAAAGTGAAACATTATTAAAAGATATAAAATGAAACATTATTAAAAGATATAAAATGAAACATTATTAAAAGATATAAAATGAAGCATTATTAAAAGATATAAAATGAAACATTATTAAAAGATATAAAATGAAGCATTATTAAAAGATATAAAATGAAACATTATTAAAAGATATAAAAATGGACCATTATTAAAAGATATAAAAATGAAACATTATTAAAAGATATAAAATGAAGCATTATTAAAAGATATAAAAATGGACCATTATTAAAAGATATAAAATGAAACATTATTAAAAGATATAAAAATGGACCATTATTAAAAGATATAAAATGAAGCATTATTAAAAGCTATAAAAATGGACCATTATTAAAAGATATAAAATAAAACATTATTAAAAGATATAAAAGTGAAACATTATTAAAAGATATAAAATGAAACATTATTAAAAGATATAAAAATGAAACATTATTAAAAGATATAAAATGAAACATTATTAAAAGATATAAAATGAAACATTATTAAAAGATATAACAATGAACCATTATTAAAAGATATAAAATGGAACATTATTAAAAGATATAAAAATGAAACATTATTAAAAGATATAAAATGAAACATTATTAAAAGATATAAAAATGAAACATTATTAAAAGATATAAAATGAGAGATTATTAAAAGATATAAAAATAAAACATTATTAAAAGATATAAAATGAGGATTATTAAAAGATATAAAATGAAACATTATTAAAAGATATAAAATGAAACATTATTAAAAGATATAAAAATGAAACATTATTAAAAGATATAAAAATTAAACATTATTAAAAGATATAAAAATGAAACATTTTTAAAAGATTTAAAAATGAAACATTATTAAAAAATTAAAAATGAAACATTATTAAAAGTTATAAAAATGAAACATTATCGAACGATATAAAATGAAGCATTATTAAAATAAATAAAATGAAACATTATTAAAAGATATAAAATGAAACATTATTAAAAGATATAAAATGCAACATTATTAAAAGATATAAAAATGAACCATTATTAAGAGATATCAAATGAAACATTATTAAAACATATAAAAATGAAACATTATTAAAAAATATAAAAATGAACCATTATTAAAAGATATACAAAAAAAAATTATTATAAGATATAAAAATGAAACATTATTAAAAGATATAAAAATAAAACATTATCAAAAGATATAAAATGAAACATTATTAAAAGATATAAAATGAAACATTATTAAAAGATATAAAATGAAACATTATTAAAAGATATAAAAATGAAACATTATTAAAAAATATAAAAAATGAACCATTATAAAAAGATATACAAAAAAAAACTATTAAAAGATATAAAATGAGACATTATTAAAAGATATAAAAATAAAATATTATTAAAAGATATAAAATGAAGCATTATTAAAAGATATAAAATGAAACATTATTAAAAGATATAAAAATGAAACATTATTAAAAGATATAAAAATGAAACATTATTAAAAGATATAAAAATGAAACATTATTAAAAGATATAAAATGAAGCATTATTAAAAGATATAAATATGGACCATTATTAAAAGATATAAAATGAAACATTATTAAAAGTTATAAAAATGAACCATTTTTAAAAGATTTAAAAATGAAACATTATTAAAAGATTTTAAAATGAAACATTATTAAAAGATATAAAATGAAACATTATTAAAAGATATAAAAATGAAACATTATTAAAAGACATAAAATGAAACATTATAAAAAGATATAAAAATGAAACATTATTAAAAGATATAAAATGAAACATTATTAAAAGATATAAAAATGAGACATTATTAAAAGATATAAAAGTGAAAAATTATTAAAAGATATAAAATGAAACATTATTAAAAGATATAAAAATGAGATATTATTAAAAGATATAAAAATGAAACATTATTAAAAGATATAAAATGAAACATTATTAAAAGATATAAAAATGAAACATTATTAAAAGATATAAAAATAAAACATAATTAAAAGATATAAAATGAAACATTATTAAAAGATATAAAAATAAAACATTATCAAAAGATATAAAAATGAAACATTATTAAAACGTATAAAAATGAAACATTATAAAAAGATATAAAATGAAACATTATTAAAAGATATAAAAATGAAACATTATTAAAAGATATATAATGAAACATTATTAAAAGATATAAAATGAAACATTATTAAAAGATAGAAAAATGGAACATTATTAAAAGATATAAAATGAAACATTATTAAAAGATATAAAATGAAACATTATTAAAAGATATAAAAATTAAAAATTATTAAAAGATATAAAATGAAGCATTATTAAAAGATATAAATTGAAACATTATTAGAAATTATGAAATGAAACATTATTAAACGATATAAAATGAAACATTATTAAAAGATATAAAAATGAACCATTATTAAAAGATATAAAATTAAACATTATTAAAAGATATAAAATTAAACATTATTAAAAGATATAAAAATGAAACATTATTAAAAAATATAAAATGAAACATTATTAAAAGATATAAAAATAAAAAATTATTAAAAGATATAAAATGAAGCATTATTAAAAGATATAAAAATAAAACATTATTAAAAGATATAAAAATGAAACATTATTAAAAGATATAAAAATGAACCATTATTAAAAGATATAAAATGAAACATTATTAAAAGATATAAAATGAAACATTATTAAAAGATATAAAAATGAAACATTATTAAAAGATATAAAATGAAACATTATTAAAAGATATAAAATGAAACATTATTAAAAGATATACCAATAAAAAATTATTAAAAGATATAAAATGAAGCATTATTAAAAGACATAAAAATGAAACATTATTAAAAGATATAAAATGAAACATTATTAAAAGATATAAAATGAAACATTATTAAAAGATATACAAATGAACCATTATTAAAAGATATCAAATGAAACATTATTAAAACATATAAAAATGAAACATTATTAAAAAATATAAAAATGAACCATTATTAAAAGATATAAAAAAAATTATTAAAAGATATAAAATGAGACATTATTAAAAGATATAAAAATAAAACATTATCAAAAGATATAAAATGAAGCATTATTAAAAGATATAAAATGAAGCATTATTAAAAGATATAAAATGAAACATTATTAAAAGATATAAAATGAAACATTATTAAAAAATATAAAAATGAACCATTATTAAAAGATATACAAACAAAAATGATTAAAAGATATAAAATGAGACATTATTAAAAGATATAAAAATAAAATATTATTAAAAGATATAAAATGAAGCATTATTAAAAGATATAAAATGAAACATTATTAAAAGATATAAAAATGAAACATTATTAAAAGATATAAAAATGAAACATTATTAAAAGATATAAAAATGAAACATTATTAAAAGATATAAAATGAAACATTATTAAAAGATATAAAATGAAACATTATTAAAAGATATACAAATAAACAATTATTAAAAGATATAAAATGAAACATTATTAAAAGATATAAAAATTAAACATTATTAAAAGATATAAAATGAAACATTATTAAAAGATATAAAATGAAACATTATTAAAAGATATAAAAATGAACCATTATTAAAAGATATCAAATGAAACATTATTAAAACATATAAAAATGAAACATTATTAAAAAATATAAACATGAAACATTATTAAAAGATATACAAAAAAAAATTATTAAAAGATATAAAATGAGACATTATTAAAAGATATAAAAATAAAATATTATCAAAAGATATAAAATAAAGCATTATTAAAAGATATAAAATGCAACATTATTAAAAGATATAAAATGAAACATTATTAAAAGATATAAAAATGAAACATTATTAAAAAATATAAAAATGAACCATTGTTAAAAGATATACAGAAAAAATTATTAAAAGATATAAATTCAGACATTATTAAAAGATATAAAAATAAAATATTATTAAAAGATATAAAATGAAGCATTATTAAAAGATATAAAATAAAACATTATTAAAAGATATAAAAATGAAACATTATTAAAAGATATAAAAATGAACCATTATTAAAAGATATAAAAATGAAACATTATTAAAAGATATAAACTGAGACATTATTAAAAGATATAAAATGAAACATTATTAAAAGATATAAAATGAAACATTATTAAAAGATATAAAAATGAACCATTATTAAAAGATATAAAAATAAGACATTATTAAAAGATATAAAAATGAAACATTATTAAAAGATATAAAATGAGACATTATTAAAAGATATAAAATGAAACATTATTAAAAGATATAAAATGAAACATTATAAAAAGATATAAAAATGAACCATTATTCAAAGATATAAAAATGAGACATTATTAAAAGATATAAAAGTGAAACATTATTAAAAGATATAAAATGAAACATTATCAAAAGATATAAAAATGAAACATTATTAAAAGATATGAAAATGAAACATAATTAAAAGATATAAAATGAAACATTACTAAAAGATATAAAAATGAAACATTATTAAAAGATATAAAAATGAAACATTATTAAAAGATATAAAATGAAACATTATCAAAAGATATAAAAAGGAAACATTATTAAAAGATATGAAAATGAAACATAATTAAAAGATATAAAATGAAACATTACTAAAAGATATTAAAATGAAACATTATTAAAAGATATAAAAATGAAACATTATTAAAAGATATAAAATGAAACATTATCAAAAGATATAAAAATGAAACATTATTAAAAGATATGAAAATGAAACATAATTAAAAGATATAAAATGAAACATTATTAAAAGATATAAAAATGAAACATTAATACAATATATCAAAAGAAACATTATTTAAAGATATAAAAAAGAAACATTATAAAAATATATAAAATGAGACATTATTAAAATATATAAAATGAAGCATTATTAAAAGATATAAAAATGGACCATTATTAAAAGATATAAAATGAAACATTATTAAAAGATATGAAATGAAACATTATTAAAAGATATAAAAATGAAATATTATTAAAAGATATAAAATGAAACATTATTAAAAGATATAAAAATGAAACATTATTAAAAGATATAAAATGAAACATTATTAAAAGATATAAAAATGAGACATTATTAAAAGATATAAAAGTAAAACATTATTAAAAGATATAAAATGAAACATTATTAAAAGATATAAAAATGAGATATTATAAAAAGATATAAAAAAAATCAAACATTATTAAAAGATATAAAATGAAACATTATTAAAAGATATAAAATGAAACATTATTAAAAGATATAAAAATGAATCATTATTAAAAGATATCAAATGAAACATTATTAAAAGATATAAAAATGAAACATTATTAAACGATATAAAATGAAACATTATTAAAGATATACAAATAAAAAATTATTAAAAGATATAAAATTAATCATTATTAAAAGATATAAAAATTAAACATTATTAAAAGATATAAAATGAAACATTATTAAAAGATATAAAATGAAACATTATTAAAAGATATAAAAATAAAACATTATTAAAAGATATAAAATGAAACATTATTAAAAGATATAAAAATGAAACATTATTAAAGATATAAAAATGAAACATTATTAAAAGATATAAAAATTAAACATTATTAAAAGATATAAAATGAAACATTATTAAAAGATATACAAATGAACCATTATTAAAAGATATAAAAATGAAACATTAATAAAAGATATAAAATGAAACATTATTAAAAGATATAAAATGAAACATTATTAAAAGATATAAAAATAAAACATTATTAAAAGATATAAAATGAAACATTATTAAAAGATATAAAATGAAACATTATTACAAGATATAAAATGAAACATTATTAAACGATATAAAATGAAAACATTATTAAAAGATATAAAAATGAACCATTATTAAAAGATATAAAATAAAATATTATTAAAAGATATAAAATGAAACATTATTAAAAGATATAAAATGAAACATTATTAAAAAATATAAAAATGAACCATTATTAAAAGATATACGAATAAAAAATTATGTAAAGATATAAAATGAGACATTATCAAAAGATATAAAAATAAAACATTATTAAAAGATATAAAATGAAGCATTATTAAAAGATATAAAAATGAAACATTATTAAAAGATATAAAATAAAACATTATTAAAAGATATAAAATGAAACATTATTAAAAGATATAAAAATGAACCATTATTAAAAGATATCAAATAAAACATTATTAAAAGATATAAAAATGAAACATTATTAAAAGATATAAAATGAAACATTATTAAAGATATACAAATAAAAAATTATTAAAAGATATAAAATGAATCATTATTAAAAGATATAAAAATGAACCATTATTAAAAGATATAAAAATGAAACATTATTAAAAGATATAAAATGAAACATTATTAAAAGATATAAAAATGAACCATTATTAAAAGATATAAAAATGAAACATTAATAAAAGATATAAAATGAAATATTATTAAAAGATATAAAATAGAACATTATTAAAAGATATAAAATGAAACATTATTAGAAGATATAAAATGAAACATTATTAAACGATATAAAATGAAACATTATTAAAAGATATAAAAATGAACCATTATTAAAAGATATCAAATGAAACATTATTAAAAGATATAAAATGAAACATTATTAAAAGATATAAAATGAAACATTATTAAAAAATATAAAATGAAACATTATTAAAAGATATACAAATAAAAAATTATTAAAAGATATAAAATGAAGCATTATTAAAAGATATAAAAATAAAACATTATTAAAAGATATAAAATGAAACATTATTAAAAGATATAAAAATGAAACATTATTAAAAGATATAAAATGAAACATTATTAAAAGATATAAAATGAAACATTATTAAAAGATATAAAAATGAACCATTATTAAAAGATATCAAATGAAACATTATTAAAACATATAAAAATTAACCATTATTAAAAAATATAAAAATGAACCATAATTAAAAGATATACAAAAAAAAATTATTAAAAGATATAAAATGAGACATTATTAAAAGATATAAAAATAAAACATTATCAAAAGATATAAAATGAAGCATTATTAAAAGATATAAAATGAAACATTATTAAAAGATATAAAATGAAACATTATTAAAAGATATAAAATGAAACATTATTAAAAGATATAAAATGAAACATTATTAAAAGATATAAAAATGAAACATTATTAAAAGATAAAAAATGAAACATTTTTAAAAGATATAAAATGAAACATTATTAAAAGATATAAAAATGAAACATTATTAAAAAATATAAAAATGAACCATTATTAAAAGATATACAAACAAAAATTATTAAAAGATATAAAATGAGACATTATTAAAAGATATAAAAATAAAATATTATTAAAAGATATAAAATGAAGCATTATTAAAAGATATAAAATGAAACATTATTAAAAGATATAAAAATGAAACATTATGAAAAGATATAAAAATGAAACATTATTAAAAGATATAAAAATGAAACATTATTAAAAGATATAAAATGAAACATTATTAAAAGATATAAAATGAAACATTATTAAAAGATATACAAATAAACAATTATTAAAAGATATAAAATGAAGCATTATTAAAAGATATAAAAATGAAACATTATTAAAAGATATAAAATGAAACATTATCAAAAGATATAAAATGAAACATTATTAAAAGATATAAAAATGAACCATTATTAAAAGATATCAAATTAAACATTATTAAAACATATAAAAATAAAACATTATTAAAAAATATAAAAATGAAACATTATTAAAAGATATACAAAAGAAAATTATTAAAAGATATAAAATGAAACATTATTAAAAGATATAAAAATAAAACATTATCAAAAGATATAAAATGAAGCATTATTAAAAGATATAAAATGAAACATTATTAAAAGATATAAAATGAAACATTATTAAAAGATATAAAATTGAAACATTATTAAAAAATATAAAAATGAAACATTGTTAAAAGATATACAGAAAAAATTATTAAAAGATTTGAAATCAGACATTATTAAAAGATATAAAAATGAAATATTATTAAAAGATATAAAATGAAGCATTATTAAAAGATATAAAATGAAACATTATTAAAAGATATAAAAATGAAACATTATTAAAAGATATAAAAATGAAACATTATTAAAAGATATAAAAATGAAACATTATTAAAAGATATAAAATAAAACATTATTAAAAGAGATAAAATGAAACATTATTAAAAGATATAAAAATAAAACATTATTAAAAGATATAAAATGAAGCATTAAAAAAGATATAAAAATGGACCATTATTAAAAGATATAAAATAAAACATTATTAAAAGATATAAAATGAAACATTATTAAAAGATATAAAAATGAACCATTATTAAAAGATATAAAATGAAACATTATTAAAAGATATAAAAATGAAACATTATTAAAAGATATAAAATGAAACATTATTAAAAGATATAAATATGAGACATTATTAAAAGATATAAAATGAAACATTATTAAAAGATATAAAATGAAACATTATTAAAAGATATAAAAATGAAACATTATTAGAAGATATAAAAATGAAACATTATTAAAAGATATAAAAATGAGATATTATTAAAAGATATAAAAATGAAACATTATTAAAAGATATAAAATGAAACATCATCAAAAGATATAAAAATGAAACATTATTAAAAGATATGAAAATGAAACATAATTAAAAGATATAAAATGAAACATTACTAAAAGATATAAAAATTAAACATTATCAAAAGATATAAAAATGAAACATTATTAAAAGATATAAAAATGAAACATTATTAAAAGATATAAAATGAAACATTATTAAAAGATATAAAAATGAAACATTATTAAAAGATATAAAAATGAAACATTATTAAAAGATATAAAAATGAGATATTATTAAAAGATATAAAAATGAAACATTATTAAAAGATATAAAATGAAACATTATTAAAAGATATAAAATGAAACATTATTAAAAGATATAAAATGAAACATTATTAAAAGATATAAAAATGAAACATTATTAAAAGATATAAAAATGAAACATTATTAAAAGATAAAAAATGGAACATTATTAAAAGATATAAAATGAAACATTATTAAAAGATATAAAATGAAACATTATTAAAAGATATAAAATGAAACCTTATTAAAAGATATAAAATGAAACATTATTGAAAGATATAAAATGAAACATTATTAAAAGATATAAAATGAAACATTATTAAAAGATATAAAAATAAAACATTATTAAAAAATATAAAATAAAACATTATTAAAAGATACAAAAATGAAACATTATTAAAAGATATAAAATGAAACATTATTAAAAGATATAAAATGAAACATTATTAAAAGATATAAAAATAAAACATTATTAAAAGATATAAAATGAAACATTATTAAAAGATACAAAAATGAAACATTATAAAGATATAAAATGAAACATTATTAAAAGATATAAAAATGAACCATTATTAAAAGATATAAAATGAAACATTATAAAAAGATATAAAATGAAACATTATTAAAAGATATAAAATCAAACATTATTAAAAAATATAAAAATGAACCATTATTAAAAGATATACGAATAAAAAATTATTAAAAGATATAAAATGAGACATTATCAAAAGATATAAAAATAAAACATTATTAAAAGATATAAAATGAAGCATTATTAAAAGATATAAAAATGAAACATTATTAAAAGATATAAACTGAAACATTATTAAAAGATATAAAATGAAACATTATTAAAAGATATAAAAATGAACCATTATTAAAAGATATCAAATGAAACATTATTAAAAGATATAAAAATGAAACATTATTAAAAGATATAAAATGAAACATTATTAAAGATATACAAATAAAAAATTATTAAAAGATATAAAATTAATCATTATTAAAAGATATAAAAATGAACCATTATTAAAAGATATAAAATGAAACATTATTAAAAGATATAAAATGAAACATTATTAAAAGATATAAAAATAAAACATTGTTAAAAGATATAAAATGAAACATTATTAAAAGATATAAAAATGAAACATTATTAAAGATATAAAAATGAAACATTATTAAAAGATATAAAAATGAAACATTATTAAAAGATATAAAATGAAACATTATTAAAAGATATAAAAATGAACCATTATTAAAAGATATAAAAATGAAACATTAATAAAAGATATAAAATGAAATATTATTAAAAGATATAAAATAGAACATTATTAAAGATATAAAAATGAAACATTATTTAAATATATGAAATGAAACATTATTAAAAGATATAAAAATGAAACATTATTAAAAGATATAAAATGAAACATTGTTAAAAGATATAAAAATGAAACATTATCAAAAGATATAAAATGAAACATTATTAAAAGATATAAAAATGAAACATTATCAAAAGATATAAAAATGAAACATTGTTAAAAGATATAAAAATGAAACATTATTAAAAGATATAAAATGAAACATCATCAAAAGATATAAAAATGAAACATTATTAAAAGATATGAAAATAAAACATAATTAAAAGATATAAAATGAAACATTACTAAAAGATATAAAAATTAAACATTATCAAAAGATATAAAAATGAAACATTATTAAAAGATATAAAAATGAAACATTATTAAAAGATATAAAATGAAACATTATTAAAAGATATAAAAATGAAACATTATTAAAAGATATAAAAATGAAACATTATTAAAAGATATAAAAATGAGATATTATTAAAAGATATAAAAATGAAACATTATTAAAAGATATAAAATGAAACATTATTAAAAGATATAAAATGAAACATTATTAAAAGATATAAAATGAAACATTATTAAAAGATATAAAAATGAAACATTATTAAAAGATATAAAAATGAAACATTATTAAAAGATAAAAAATGGAACATTATTAAAAGATATAAAATGAAACATTATTAAAAGATATAAAATGAAACATTATTAAAAGATATAAAATGAAACCTTATTAAAAGATATAAAATGAAACATTATTGAAAGATATAAAATGAAACATTATTAAAAGATATAAAATGAAACATTATTAAAAGATATAAAAATAAAACATTATTAAAAAATATAAAATAAAACATTATTAAAAGATACAAAAATGAAACATTATTAAAAGATATAAAATGAAACATTATTAAAAGATATAAAATGAAACATTATTAAAAGATATAAAAATAAAACATTATTAAAAGATATAAAATGAAACATTTTTAAAAGATACAAAAATGAAACATTATAAAGATATAAAATGAAACATTATTAAAAGATATAAAAATGAACCATTATTAAAAGATATAAAATGAAACATTATAAAAAGATATAAAATGAAACATTATTAAAAGATATAAAATCAAACATTATTAAAAAATATAAAAATGAACCATTATTAAATGATATACGAATAAAAAATTATTAAAAGATATAAAATGAGACATTATCAAAAGATATAAATATAAAACATTATTAAAAGATATAAAATGAAGCATTATTAAAAGATATAAAAATGAAACATTATTAAAAGATATAAACTGAAACATTATTAAAAGATATAAAATGAAACATTATTAAAAGATATAAAAATGAACCATTATTAAAAGATATCAAATGAAACATTATTAAAAGATATAAAAATGAAACATTATTAAAAGATATAAAATGAAACATTATTAAAGATATACAAATAAAAAATTATTAAAAGATATAAAATTAATCATTATTAAAAGATATAAAAATGAACCATTATTAAAAGATATAAAATGAAACATTATTAAAAGATATAAAATGAAACATTATTAAAAGATATAAAAATAAAACATTGTTAAAAGATATAAAATGAAACATTATTAAAAGATATAAAAATGAAACATTATTAAAGATATAAAAATGAAACATTATTAAAAGATATAAAAATGAAACATTATTAAAAGATATAAAATGAAACATTATTAAAAGATATAAAAATGAACCATTATTAAAAGATATAAAAATGAAACATTAATAAAAGATATAAAATGAAATATTATTAAAAGATATAAAATAGAACATTATTAAAGATATAAAAATGAAACATTATTTAAATATATGAAATGAAACATTATTAAAAGATATAAAAATGAAACATTATTAAAAGATATAAAATGAAACATTATTAAAAGATATAAAAATGAAACATTATCAAAAGATATAAAATGAAACATTATTAAAAGATATAAAAATGAAACATTATCAAAAGATATAAAAATGAAACATTGTTAAAAGATATAAAAATGAAACATTATTAAAAGATATAAAAATAAAACAATGTTAAAAGATATAAAAATGAAACATTATTAAAATATATAAAATGAAACATTATTAAAAGATATAAAATGAAACATTATTAAAAGATATAAAAATGAAACATGATTAAAAGAAATAAAAATGAAACATTATTAAAAGATATAAAAACAAAACAATGTTAAAAGATATAAAAATGAAACATTATTAAAAGATATAAAATGAAACATTATTAAAAGATATAAAAATTAAACATTATTAAAAGATATAAAAATGAAACATTATTAAAATATATCAAAATGAAACATTATTAAAAGAAATAAAAATGAAACATTATTAAAAGATATACAATGAAACATTATTAAAAGATATAAAATGAAACATTATTAAAAGATATAAAATGAAACATTATTAAAAGATATAAAAATGAAACATGATTAAAAGAAATAAAAATGAAACATTATTAAAAGATATAAAAATAAAACAATGTTAAAAGATATAAAAATGAAACATTATTAAAAGAAATAAAAATGAAACATTATTAAAAGAAATAAAAATGAAACATTAATAAAATATATAAAATGAAACATTATTAAAAGATATAAAATGAAACATTATTAAAAGATATAAAAATGAAACATTATTAAAAGATATAAAATGAAACATTATTAAAAGATATAAAAATGAAACATTATTAAAAGATATAAAAATGAAACATTATTAAAAGATATAAAAATGGAACATTATTAAAAGATATAAAATGAAACATTATTAAAAGATATAAAATGAAACATTATTAAAAGATATAAAATGAAACATTATTAAAAGATATAAAATGAAACATTATTGAAAGATATAAAATGAAACATTATTAAAAGATATAAAATGAAACATTATTAAAAGATATAAAAATAAAACATTATTAAAAGATATAAAATAAAACATTATTAAAAGATACAAAAATAAAACATTATTAAAAGATATAAAATGAAACATTATTAAAAGATATAAAATGAAACATTATTAAAAGATATAAAAATAAAACATTATTAAAAGATATAAAATGAAACATTATTAAAAGATACAAAAATGAAACATTATAAAGATATAAAATTAAACATTATTAAAAGATATAAAAATGAACCATTTTTAAAAGATATAAAATTAAACATTATTAAAAGATATAAATTGAAACATTATTAAAAGATATAAAATGAAACATTATTAAAAGATATAAAAATGAAACATGATTAAAAGAAATAAAAATGAAACATTATTAAAAGATATAAAAATAAAACAATGTTAAAAGATATAAAAATGAAACATTATTAAAAGAAATAAAAATTAAACATTATTAAAAGATATAAAAATGAAACATTATTAAAAGATATAAAAATGAAACATTATTAAAAGATTTAAAAATGAAACATTATTAAAAGATATAAAATGAAACATTATTAAAAGATATAAAAATGAAACATTATCAAAAGATATAAAATGAAGCATTATTTAAAGATATAAAATGAAACATTATTAAAAGATATAAAAATGAAACATTATTAAAAGATATAAAATGAAACATTATTAAAAGATATAAAATTAAACATTATTAAAAAATATAAAAATGAAACATTATTAAAAGATATAAAAATGAAACATTATTAAAACATATAAAATGAAACATTATTAAACGATATAAAATTAAACATTATTAAGTGATATAAAAATGAAACATTATTAAAAGATATAAAAATGAACCATTATTAAAAGATATAAAATGAAACATTATTAAAAGATATAAAATGAAACATTATTAAAAGATATAAAAATGAAACATTATTAAAAGATATAAAAATGAAACATTATTAAAAGATATAAAAATGAAACATTATTAAAAGATATAAAATGAAACATTATAAAAAGATATAAAAATGAAACATTATTAAAAGATATAAAAGGAAACATTATTAAAAGATATAAAATGAAACATTATTAAAAGATATAAAATGAAACATTATTAAAAGATATAAAATGAAACATTATTAAAAGATATAAAATGAAACATTATTAAACGATATAAAATGAAACATTATCAAAAGATATAAAAATGAAACATTATTAAAAGATATAAAAATGAAACATTATTAAAAGATATAAAATGAAACATTATTAAAAGATTTAAACATAAAACATTATTAAAAGGTATAAAATGAAACATTATTAAAAGATATAAAAATTAAACATTATCAAAAGATATAAAATGAAACATTATTAAAAGATATAAAATGAAACATTATTAAAAGATATAAAAATGACACATTATTAAAAGATATAAAATGAAACATTATTAAAAGATATAAAAAGGAAATATTATTAAAAGATATAAAAATGAAACATTATTAAAAGATATAAAATGAAACATTATTAAAAGATATAAAATGAAACATTATTAAAAGATATAAAAGGAAACATTATTAAAAGATATAAAAATGAACCATTATTAAAAGATATAAAAATTAAACATTATTAAAAGATATAAAATGAAACAATCTTAAAAGATATAAAAATAAAACATTATTAAAAGATATAAAAATGAAACATTATTAAAAGATATAAAAATGTAACATTATTAAAAGATATAAAAATAAAACATTATTAAAATATATAAAATGAAACATTTTTAAAAGATATAAAATGAAACATTATTAAAAGATATAAAAATGAAACATTATTAAAAGATATAAAAATAAAACATTATTAAAATATATAAAATGAAACATTTTTAAAATATATAAAATGAAACATTTTTAAAAGATATAAAAATGAAACATTATTAAAAGATATAAAATGAAACATTATTAAAAGATATAAAAATAAAACATTATTAAAATATATAAAATGAAACATTTTTAAAAGATATAAAATGAAACATTATTAAAAGATATAAAAATGTAACATTATTAAAAGATATAAAATGAAACATTATTAAAAGATATAAAAATGAAACATTATTAAAATATATAAAATGGAACATTATAAAAAGATATAAAAATGAAACATTATTAAAAGATATAAAAATGAAACATTATTAAAATATATAAAATGAAACATTATTAAAAGATATAAAATGAAACATTATTAAAAGATATAAAATGAAACATTATTAAAAGATATAAAAAAGTAAACATTATTAAAAGATATAAAATGAAACATTATTAAAAGATATAAAATGAAACCTTATTAAAAGATATAAAATGAAACATTATTAAAAGATATAAAATTAAACATTATAAAAAGATATAAAAATGAAACATTATTAAAAGTTATAAAAATGAAACATTATTAAAAGATATAAAATGAAACATTATTAAAAGATATAAAAATGAAACATTATTAAAATATATAAACTGAAACATTATTAAAAGATATAAAATGAAACATTATTAAAAGATATAAAAATGAAACATTATTAAAAGATATAAAATGAAACATTATTAAAATGTATCAAAATGAAACATTATTTAAAGATATAAAAATGAAACATTATTAAAAGTTTTAAAAATGAAACATTATTAAAAGATATAAAATTAAACATTATTAAAAGATATAAAAATAAACATTATTAAAAGATATAAAAATGAAACATTATTAAAAGATATAAAATTAAACATTATTAAAAGATATAAAAAAGGAAACATTATTAAAAGATATAAAATTAAACATTATTAAAAGATATAAAATGAAACATTATTAAAAGATATAAAAATGAAACATTATTAAAAGATATAAAAATGAAACATTATTAAAAGATATTAAAATGAAACATTATTAAAAGATATAAAATGAAACATTATTAAAAGATATAAAATAAAACATTATTAAAAAATATAAAAATGAAACATTATTAAAAGATATAAAAATGAAACATTATTAAAAGATATAAAATGAAACATTATTAAAAGATATAAAAATGAAACATTATTAAAAGATATAAAAATGAAACATTATTAAAAGATATAAAAATGAAACATTATTAAAAGATATAAAAATGAAACATTATTAAAAGATATAAAAATGAAACATTATTAAAAGATATAAAAATGAAACATTATTAAAAGATATAAAATGAAACATTATTAAAAGATATAAAATGAAACATTATTAAAAGATATAAAAATGAAACATTATTAAAAGATATAAAATGAAACATTATTAAAAGATATAACAATGAAACATTATTAAAAGATATAAAATGAAACATTATTAAAAGATATAAAAATGAAACATTATTAAAGGATATAAAATGAAACATTATTAAAAGATATAAAAATGAAACATTATTAAAAGATATAAAATGAAACATTATTAAAAGATATAAAAATGAAACATTATTAAAAGTTATAAAAATGAAACATTATTAAAAGATATAAAATGAAACATTATTAAAAGATATAAAAATGAAACATTATTAAAAGATATAAAATGAAACATTATTAAAAGATATAAAAATGAAACATTATTAAAAGATATAAAATGAAACATTATTAAAAGATATAAAAATGAAACATTATTAAAAGATATAAAATGAAACATTATTAAAAGATATAAAAATGAAACATTATTAAAAGATTTAAAAATGAAACATTTTTAAAAGATATAAAATTAAACATTATTAAAAGATATAAAAATAAACATTATTAAAAGATATAAAAATGAAACATTATTAAAAGATATAAAATTAAACATTATTAAAAGATATAAAAATGAAACATTATTAAAAGATATAAAATTAAACATTATTAAAAGATATAAAATGAAACATTATTAAAAGATATAAAAATGAAACATTATTAAAAGATATAAAAATGAAACATTATTAAAAGATATAAAAATGAAACATTATTAAAAGATATAAAATGAAACATTATTAAAAGATATAAAATAAAACATTATTAAAAAATATAAAAATGAAACATTATTAAAAGATATAAAAATGAAACATTATTAAAAGATATAAAATGAAACATTATTAAAAGATATAAAAATGAAACATTATTAAAAGATATAAAAATGAAACATTATTTAAAGATATAAAAATGAAACATTATTAAAAGATATAAAAATGAAACATTATTAAAAGATATAAAAATGAAACATTATTAAAAGATATAAAAATGAAACATTATTAAAAGATATAAAAATGAAACATTATTAAAAGATATAAAATGAAACATTATTAAAAGATATAAAATGAAACATTATTAAAAGATATAAAAATGAAACATTATTAAAAGATATAAAATGAAACATTATTAAAAGATATAAAAATGAAACATTATTAAAAGATATAAAATGAAACATTATTAAAAGATATAAAAATGAAACATTATTAAAAGATATAAAATGAAACATTATTAAAAGATATAAAAATGAAACATTATTAAAAGATATAAAATGAAACATTATTAAAAGATATAAAAATGAAACATTATTAAAAGCTATAAAAATGAAACATTATTAAAAGATATAAAATGAAACATTATTAAAAGATATAAAAATGAAACATTATTAAAATATATAAACTGAAACATTATTAAACGATATAAAATGAAACATTATTAAAAGATATAAAAATGAAACATTATTAAAAGATATAAAATGAAACATTATTAAAATATATCAAAATGAAACATTATTTAAAGATATAAAAATGAAACATTATTAAAAGATTTAAAAATGAAACATTATTAAAAGATATAAAATTAAACATTATTAAAAGATATAAAAATAAACATTATTAAAAGATATAAAAATGAAACATTATTAAAAGATATAAAATGAAACATTATTAAAAGATATAAAAAAGGAAACATTATTAAAAGATATAAAAATGAAACATTATTAAAAGATATAAAAATGAAACATTATTAAAAGATATAAAAATGAAACATTATTAAAAGATATAAAATGAAACATTATTAAAAGATATAAAATGAAACATTATTAAAAGATATAAAAATGAAACATTATTAAAAGATATAAAAATGAAACATTATTAAAAGATATAAAATGAAACATTATTAAAAGATATAAAAATGAAACATTATTAAAAGATATAAAATGAAACATTATTAAAAGATATAAAAATGAAACATTATTAAAAGATATAAAAATGAAACATTATTAAAAGATATAAAAATGAAACATTATTAAAAGATATAAAATGAAACATTATTAAAAGATATAAAATGAAACATTATTAAAAGATATAAAATGAAACATTATTAAAAGATATAAAATGAAACATTATTAAAAGATATAAAAATGAAACATTATTAAAAGATATAAAATGAAACATTATTAAAAGATATAAAAATGAAACATTATTAAAAGATATAAAATGAAACATTATTAAAAGATATAAAAATGAAACATTATTAAAAGATATAAAATGAAACATTATTAAAAGATATAAAAATGAAACATTATTAAAAGATATAAAATGAAACATTATTAAAAGATATAAAAATGAAACATTATTAAAAGATATAAAATAGCAGGTTGACAAGAAAGCTGTTGCTGTTTTTAACTTTTAAATTAAGATGAACATATCTCGTCTCAAACAAAAATTTAGTAAAACACGATCAGAAACAATACACTTTTATCCAACGCAAAACAAGTGTGTCGGTGCAGTAAATTAAAAATCTTGCGTTCTGGTGGCGGTGAAGTCGCTGAAGGTATTTTTGATATCGCTAAATTTTTGAAGCACTTCTCACGCAGAATATTGTTAAGTTTTTTGAAAAAGTGGTAGTCGATAGGTGAGTAATCTGAAGAGTATGGCCGATGAGGAGGAGTTTCCTAGCCCAATTCGTTCAACTTCTGCAGAGTCGGTTTAGCAACGTGCGGTTGGGCATGTCGTGGTGGAAAATTGGTCCTTTTCTGTTGACTAGTGCTGGGTGTTGTTGTCGAAGTTTCTGGTGCATTTCATCGATTAGTTGACAGTACTTCTCCGCTGTAATTGGGTTCGCCTGCATTCAAAATAAAATGTAATGGATGAGACCTGTCGTAGACCACCAAACAGTCAGCATTACATTCTTTTGGTGCAACTCTGACTTCGGGAAGTGTCATGTCTAACCATTGAGCTGAGCATCGCCAGTTGTCGTTCAGAACCCACTTTCCATCGCAGGTCACAATAGGATCATGAAACGGGTTGTTCTCGTTACGTAAACAAAGAAAACATGGCATTTCTTTTGGTCATCGTTCAATTCGTGAGGCATCCATTTATCAAGTTTCTTCTTTCCAATCAAGTGGTTGGAAATCGTCGTATACGTTACGTCTAATTCAGAAGCAAGTTCTCGAACAGCTGTGCATGGACTGGCTTCGACTAAGCCTCTTGATTGTTGTCAGCATCCGATGGCCGATCATTACCCTCATCATCTTCAAGACTCTCGTCGCCGCCACGAAATTTCTTAAACCACCATCGTGCTGTGCGTTCAGTAGTGGTTCCTGAGCCAAATGCTTCATTGATATCGCGAGCTGCTTTAGCAAATTTTGGGGTTAGCTTGAATCGAAATAATAAAATTGTGTGAATTTACTATTTTTCCATCTTGTAGTCAACGTTCTGAAAACACATAATTGTTTTAAAACGATTGTAATTTAAACGATCAGATAGAACGAAAAACACTATTTAAAAAGATAAGTAAAGTCATCATAACAAAATCTTATTTGAAAATACATCATTTGAAAAACAAAATTCAAAATTCCGCAAGAACTTTCTTGTCAACCTAATAAAAATAGAAATAACAAAAAGTATAGGAAAAGAAAATACACTTATACAAATAAATCTTTAAATATGGCCACCGGGTCAATAGGTAACGACGGTCCATTTCCTGTGTTTAATCTAATAACCGCCCTCTAGCGGCCGAGTAGAAGGACAACATTCAAAGAATACTCGTGCGATTTTGACCCGGTTTACTCGTCGCCAACGAATTTGTTACGAAACCCAGAACCATGAATGACACTAATTTAAATGTAGGAGCATATGTTTTCTTTGCTTATATGTAAATTGCTGCCTTGGTTTCATTTGATGCCATCTTGCATCGTGTTTTTTTTTAAAACTTATTAAATCAAAACCAAGATGGCGGCACTTCCTTTCATTTTGCGATTTTTCATTGCACACTGACCTTTGTATGAGAAGATTAAATAATCTCCTGTGAGAAATTAAGAAAATTAGATGGGTGAACGAAACGTTTTATAGAAAGAAACACAAAAAATTAAGACAATTAGGTCCAGTGTTGTTTGATTTGCATAGTGACGTTACTAACATTTTTTCCTATTAAAAACTACTATACGGCATAATCGTGTTTGACACACTGGTTGCCATCAGATCACCGCAGTTAAGCAACGACAAGCCTGGCCAGTACCAGATGAGTGACCGTTTGAGACTTCCAGGTGTTGTATGTGCTCTTCACTTATCTCGGCATTGTTTCTAGTCGCCCTGGACTTTTCCTTCCCACTGAACGTAAGCAGTGCTGATTCAGGAGAGGTGTGGTTGGGATTGCGCAACCCTTGCCACACAATTACATGCGCAGCTGCCCCTACAGGGAGTATCCTTTGTCTTTCGAGACTGAACGAAGGCGTCGGGAAAGAGCAACTGGCTTATTTAAAATTTCAAATATATTCCAAATAAGCAAGTTGCTTTGCCCCACTCTGCAAAAGGAAGACCCAGTGTTGCCCGGGATTGAATGATGATCAACTAATGTTTCACTCGCCCATATTTTTATTGCCATCGAAACCGGCGAAATCGACCGTTTTCCCATCAAGTCGATTAATTGCCTGCTCTAGCTGGGAACCCATCGCAGTGCAGCGGAATGAAGCTTCATTTACCTCCCCGCAGTTACTTCGACCAAAATATATTGTAGTTTACATTGCATTGAGACATTTAATTAAAAAACAGGCGACTCCTCCGATTTCGATAACAATAAAATATAGGAGAGAGAAATATTCGTTGATCCGTATTCAATCCCGGTCAACGTCGGGTCTCTCTGCTAGTATATATATATATATATATATATATATATATATATATATATATATATATATATAGTAGAAATGGTAATTAATAAAAACCTGTATATATATATATATATATATATATATATATATATATATATATATATATATATATATATATATATACTCGCTACTTAATTTGGCTGAAAAATGCGAAGCTCGCAGTTTGTTTACAAACAAACGTTTGAGCACTTTACAAGTGGCGGACGGATGTTTATTTAAATAGACATTCGGACAGATTAGTTACGGGCACCGCTTCCGTGGTCAAGGGGTAGAACTGCCGACTGTCATCATGACGGTTCAAGATTCGATCCTCGGCTTGGGATAGGTGCTAGTCTAGCGGCACGGGTGAGTTGTGATACAACGAAACAGGACTGTATGTCGATGACTACAAATATATATATATATATATATATATATATATATATATATATATATATATATATATATATATATATATATATATAACAGGCTCCTTCAGTCTTTGACAGACTATGGACACCCACGGTGAGGTGCCTGCGCATGAAATTTTTGTGGCAATCTCTAACCACACCTCTCCTGAGTCGACATTGTTAAATACCAGTGGCAATTGAAGTGTATGTACGAGACAACTGGAAACAAATGCCAAGATAAACAGAGTGCACATACATGGTCACCCATCTGGTACTAACCAATCTCAACGTTGCTTAACTACGGTTATCTGACGACATCCGGTGTTTCAACGTGATTATCCCGCGCGCACACACACACACACACACACACACACATATATATATGTACATATATATATATATGTATATATATATATATATATAATTATAAAACACAAATGATCTTGTAACGATGTATGTAACCGACTTTCCGGTTTATGACATCCGGTTGCGCATGCGCGCATAACCTGCGCACTGAAATATTAACGTTATTATTTCGAAATTATTATTTAACATGGGAAGAGTGGGGTTAAAAATAACTTAAACGTAATACAGAAATGAAGGATGTAAAAAAAATGCTGATATATCAAATTTGAATTTAACCATAAGTATTGTAGTATCTGTTCAGTGCACATTTACCTTTAAGTATGGTCAACCAATTATAATTCAGTAACTGTAATTTTTTTTTTTTTACAAAAATAATCAATTATAATAAAAAGAACGATCATAGAAATCTATCTATATTCTTTTTTCATTTTAATATACTTTCATAGAAATGTTTCTGTTCTGTCAAAAAAAAAACTATTTTCTTTACGTCACAAGTGTCATGCTCATACATTAATTCCATAGCTAATATAACATACTGACCCAACGGGTCACGGGTAGTCGTATATATATATATATATATATATATATATAAACAGGCTCCTTCAGTCTTATATATATATATATATATATATATATATATATATATATATATATATATATATATATATATATATATTAGACATTAAGAGGAGATTATAGATAGATATATAAATTCCCGTTCACATACACCTTTCAGGATAAAGCTAGAACCCAGAACTAGATAGAATCGATCAATTGCATCGACAACGGACAACGCCAGACCCAAAGTGGGTTTCGATGTACTGCATCTCATCAGTGACGTGAGTACATCGAAACCCACTTTGGGTCTGGCGTTGTCCGTTGTCGATATATTGTCGATATCTGCAATACAGAGTTAAACGCTCAGGTCATGAATGCATAAGTTCAGTCATCATAACAATGCCATTTGCAATCTCTTCTGATCTATTTGGGTGGAATAAAAAAAAGGAGGCATTACTCTTGGAACGTCCCTCTTAGAAAATGTCAGACGCACAGACACTTAAAAATATCCAATAAATATCCCGATGTTAAAAACTGTGCATAAACGTTACATAAATTAAGTTTGGAATGTAGATTTCTTTATCTTTTTATATATCTATGTTCAGGATCATGTAAGCGCTATCAAATATTTCTCATTCATATGTGTCAGAGAGGACATTTTTTTATCTTATCTCAAAGACAAACTTGACGACGTTGAACGAGTTGTCCACTAAATCTACTTAGTATACGTTTTCCTAATGTCTGTGTGTGCGTGTGTGACGCGGTTTATCTCAGCCTACAGGCAATGCATCCAGTTTGGTGTTTGGAAATGAAAAAAAAAACGATTTACTAAACAACGTTTTATTTACTGGATATTTTCTGGTATTCACCGGAAGTGATTATCTCTCTGAGTAAGTTCGATTTACTCTGTGTGTGTGTGACGCGGTTTATCTCAGCCTACAGGCAACGCACCCAGGCAAGTAAGTATCGAAATGAAGCTTATGACCCAGCGGATGTTGTTGTGATATTTATATCAATGTTTGGTGTATGGAAATTTTTTTAAAAAATGCAAAAATATAACGATTTACTAAACAACGTTTCATTTACTGGATATTTTCCCGGTACAAGGACTCAAGTTTGTCCAGTTGGGTTCTTGTAGTTTAAATACATGGTGACCTACTATTTTGAAAATGGGCAGTATTATAAACATTACTACAATTCACGCTACTGCTGCGTTTTAAGAACCGATTTCTCGTACATATCTGCTCGGGCTCAACCGGAAGCTAATGCAAACTGCCGAATATGCCAAACCCCGATCAAATTAAAAATCGTTGGAAACTCGATTAAATTAAAAACGCTAGGAAACAAAATAACACTATTTGTCGGATGCTAATTAAAATTAAAACAAAACTAAGTGAAGAACGCATGTTCCCCCGTCAGTGCACAGTGAACGAGGCATAAAAAAAAATGACTAAATTCAGCATGTTCGCCCCTCCCCCATTCAACCGCAAAACTTCCCAGGGGACATCAAATCCTAGTGAAAATGAACAAACGGTGCAGTTTTAGGCCTTAACGTATGTAAATTTGAGTTCTGCACCATTCAAAAAAAAAATGACAAAGTCCATTATTTGCTCCACCCCCCCCCCCATTTAATTCCAAAAGTACCCCAAGGCCTTAACATATTTAAATTTGAGTTCAGCACCATGCAAAACTGCTAAATAGACATACACAAAAAATTTTAGACAAATATGGTAAAATAGTCCCCAAAATAAAGTGTTTTTATTAACCCTAAAAGAACTCCAAGAATTATAGCGAAGTATAGACAAACAAAATTATATAGAAATCAGTTAGTTATAACTTTTCAGAAAGTTTTATAAAATCCAAGGCATCAATTTTTTTTAATAAGCACAAAAGTCTTAATTTTAGCCATTTTAACCCGAAAGCGGTAACCGAAGTTTTCCCGGAAAATCAGTTCTGTTACTTTTTTACTCATCTCATGTTTAATGTTTGTGCAAAATGTCTGAAGATTACAGGCCGTAGTTATTGAGAAAAGTGCGAACAGACGAACGGACGAACCAACAAGGTGAATTTACAGGTTCGCCCTCCTTTTATCGGGGGACTAATACATTTATATACACCAGTATATATTTTAGTATTCTCAATAATTTTCTCATCATATATATATATATATATATATATATATATATATATATATATAGAGAGAGAGAGAGAGAGAGAGAGAGAGAGAGAGAGAGAGATTCCTATGTGTGTCTTTGTATGTGCACATATCTGTGTATGTCCGCATATCTTCGAAACAGAGGATTTCGATTATCCAATATTTTCTGTAACTGGCTATTTTTGTCGTTTCGTATTCCGCTTTTTCAATAGGCTTGGGGAACAATGAAATATCGAAATTAAAAATGTATATATATAGAATAGTGAAGACAGAAAAAAAAATGAACAGAAATGGCAAAACGAAACGAACTTTCACGGAATAAAGAGGATAGAAAAATGAAGTACCAAATGACATTTTTTTTTTCTCATTGATATTTTCCAAGAACAGCCGGGATGCGGGGGATAGGAATCGATCCTATCGGGTGATATTTCGGGAAAAAAATGAAAATCGATTTTTATCATCGTGTCGCGAAACTGGCAGAAACCCGAAAAGTGATCTTTTTAGTCCTATTTCGTTCATGCAAGTAAATGAATTTCCGGTTTTCTTACTATGAAAAAATGAAAACGAAAGAAAGAAAATTGCAAGGAATCAGATTGTAGGAAACTCAGACTTATAGGAAACATCACGAAGATTTTTTTTATCCCATTTTCACCCCAAACAAGGCACATTACCACTTTGATGTAGGGGGCTACTATCAGGAACCTAAGTTGCAAGGGTACTATGTAGGGAGTTTAGCAGCAAGATGTCTATTCACATTACACTTGAACTTCTGCATGGCAGTACAGTTGGGGAAGCAGGAAACCGGACGAGAATTCCAAAGTCCTGCAGTTCTGGGGGAAAAGCTATTAGAGCAGAAGGATTTCTTACATTTGTGTAGGGGTGAGACTACGATGCTTGTCGGGTTTGTCGGGGGGTATTTTCGTCGAGGGGGATACAAGGGATTGTAGTTCGTCAGAGCATTCACTATTGAAATACATGTAAAGCAGGCAGAGTGATGCAACATCTCGTCGATGGGACATGGGCTGAAGTTCAGATGACAGTTCGGGACCTATTAGGTTGGCGACTTTCTTTTGAACTCTGTCCAAGAGCGAGAGACCAGTAGTAGATGCACCCGCCCAAATGTGACAGCAGTACACCAAACATGGGCGAATAGTGGCTTTGTTGAGGTACAGAATACTTTCAAGCGTAAGTAACTTTCTAGCACGGTATAGAGATCCCACCTTCTTTGCAGCAGCCTTGGCAATGATCTCGATGTATCTATTCCAACTCATGTTTTCTGTGAACGTTAAGCCAAGGAACTTGAACGAAGTGCTTGCAGGTAAAGTATCTCTAGCCATAGCTATTCGTGGTTGGTAAGCTTTCGTGTAATTATTAAAGGAAACGAGCTTTGTTTGGTCCAAGTCGTTATCCAGTACTTAAAAATGGAGAGAGAGAGAGAGAGAGAGGTGAAAGATAGAGAGAGAGCGAGAGAGAGAGAGAAAGGAAAAAGAGAGAGATAGGGGGAAGTTTGAAGTTTTATTTAGCTGTTTTGTTTTACGGCATATCAACCCTTTTCGAGTTACTTAATGCCGAATCTATTGCTTGTTAGAAAAGGTTTTATGTTACATTTATATATATATATATATATATATATATATATATATATATATATATATATATATATTCAAATATTTACTGATGATGTTTGGTTTGATTCATTTGTTTGGTGGCACATCAACTTTTTTTTAGTTTATTCAATGCTAAATCCAGTTTAATTCAGAAGAAATGTTTTTTATGCTTCAAATTCTTTATATCTTCAAATATTTAATCATCGTGTTTGGTTTGTTTGTTTTGTTTTACGGCATATCAACCTTTTTCGGTTGATGTAATGCTGAACCCAGTAATCTTAGAAAAAATTTTAATAAAATAAGAGACAATGAAATGGAGTTTCGTTTTATATAAAAAAGTAACTTTATTTGTTATCCTCGTTAGTAGCGTGCACAAGAGAGAAACGGGTTAGTAGATGAAAGAGTTCTTGTGTAAAGATAGGTTTAATATATTGCCGGCTTGCTGAGGAAAGAATGATTGTTTACACGTGTTCATAGCTAGTAGTTGTCGGGACGAAGGAGGCCAGTTAAAGAAGAGAGAAAGGGTAAAGTTTTCAGTGTATTTACGTGTTGTGGGTCGGGGAGTTAGAAGGTCGCCATGTTAGCTAGTTGTACTCCGGATTTTATATCGGGGCTAACTTTCTTAGCCTTTGCCTTGATGGGGTAATCCTGCAAGGCAGCGGGGGTTTTGAATCAGAATTGCCTTCTCTTAGGTAAGGTACCATTCAAAGTTTTAACGAAACAAAAAAAAAGTAGAAAGTAATATTTAAAAAAAACTCGCAGAACTAGAAAACAAAATAAAAATATGTAACAAAAAACATTAAGCAAAACAAAAAGGGTACATGTTAACAATCGCGGTCAGAGAAAAACAGCAGAAAAATTTGTATAGGCATTAATATGGTTTTATGTTGTTTTATGTTATATGTTCCTAAACAAGGAATCATTATTATTATGGAGTATTGTTGCCACATCTGGGTAGGAGGTGCTAAAAAACGTTATCCTGCCGTGACAGAGTTCAAAACAGACTTTGTAGTCTAGTAGGGATACCCTTTTCTCTTCCCTGCAACCTCTTTCTCACAGAAGAGCCGTTGCGAGTCTGTCTCTGCTTTATCGTTATTTTCATGGCAAGTGCTCGTCTGAGCTCCAACCTATGTCCCCCCTCGCCAAACATTCACGAGAAACACTCGTCTAGCGAAAATCACTATCAATAATCCCCCCACTCTTTATCTATGCCTAAACCTAAACGTAGATTCCATGAAGAAAGTTTCTTTCTTAGAACTGCACGCCTGTGGACCTCTCTTACGTTTACCTGCTTTCCAGTTGACTATAATTTGATTATCTTCAAGTCCAACATAAACAAGTTCTTAATGAACCATCCCTCTAAGTAATCCCATTTACAAAATTCCCAGTACTTGTGTTTACTACGCTATAATCACATTGACTAATGTATACTCATTAACCCTTATCCTCGAGTGGCTACCTGGCATTGATAAGTGGTGATTCCTGTGTAAAAAAATCTATTTTACAGTGCTGCAATCTGAACACTCACCAAAAGATTGTAAAAAGGCTAGACGGCATCTACACTCGTATGCTATGAACAGTGTTAAATATATCTTAGCAATATCATCCCACGAAGCAGCAACTTTATGGCAACCTATCTGCCATATCTAATACCATCAGTGAGCGACGTCTACGATTTGCCGGTCATTGCTAGAGTAGTAAGCTAGTGCTGGTGGGAAATGTATTGCTGTGGACTCCACTGCATGGGCGCGCTAGCATACAAGGAAATGGGTTCACGTACATCTAGAAAAGTGTAAATGACGCCAATTGTGACCCTGAAGATCGGATGTGACGAAAGACAGGGAAATCTGGAGAAAGAGAGAGAGAGAGAGAGAGAGAGAGAGAGAGAGTCACAAGGAGCAACTAACTCTTAAAAATGCAGAAAAAAAAGTGAGACGATCAACAATCACGGTGCCCGTTGAACGTTTACGAAGCTGATACAGTTTATGTTAGCACAGTT
This sequence comes from Euprymna scolopes, assembly GCF_053919585.1. NCBI lineage: Eukaryota > Metazoa > Mollusca > Cephalopoda > Sepiida > Sepiolidae > Euprymna > Euprymna scolopes. The sequence continues at coordinate 108,444,912 of NC_136503.1, forward strand.
TGGAGAAGGGTTCATCGTTTTCAGAGCGACGACAGAGATGTGAGTGATAATGAACGAATCCGACGCCGACGCCGACGCCGACGCCGACGCCCAATCACCTACTATAACCGTAACAATACGGCAAAGGTTGACTCACAACGTCTCTTCTGTAAGAAAGAGGTAGGAAGGCAAAAATATCCTCGCTCACTCGATTCCGAAGATGGTTTTGTACATTGCCAAGGCAGGAAATCATGCTCTGAGCAGTTCATCTATAGCTAGACGAGTATTTTTTTTCGAAACTTTTGTAGCAGAAGTGAGATATATATTGAAGGTGGGTCGTGCACCTGGCATGAAATACAAAATGCATTTTGATAGGCCAGAGCGCTCAACCTCTTTGGACCCTAACTTTTTTTTCAACGCCCACTTTTCGACCTTGTGTCACGTATATCCAAACTTTTCGATGGGAGGGTGTCTAAATGTTTTTGATTATTGATGAGGGTATAACTCCAATGATTTCGACGATCGTTTTTATAATCACGATCATGACAATCAACCAATCACGGTCATGACAATCAACCAATCACGATCATGACAATCAACCAATAACTGTCATGACCAATCATGATTATGACAATCAACCAATCACGGTCATGACAATCAACCAGTCAGAAGCTTCAAATGTTATCATAAAAAATATCGAATTTTGGATTCAATTCAGTTCGCTGTCAACTTCTGACTCGAAACAACTGAATCGTGACTGCATTGATTCCACGCCGCCATCTTTGTTACTAAGAATTACTCAACACTCGAGATCGTGACTGCATTGATTCTTCGCCGATTTGATTTACTGTCGCCATCTTTGTTCAACATAATGTCTCAACACTTAGAGAGAGATAAATAAGCTCTGGATGTTATTTGGGTGCGGTCACTCTGAACTTCTTTCAGAATTGCTATCGTTTGATTAACACCCGGCTTAACAAGCCACCCGTTATTAACAATATTTAAGGCTTCGTTAATGAACGCCATTCGATGAGATACCCGCCTATTCGAATCCCATTGTACGTTGTTAGCGTCCATTAATTCGAGATTCATCAATTGATTATGGTGAAGTTTCAAGCCATAATTTCTTTTGAGGCGCCATTTTTATGGTTCCCCTGTTCAAGACTTCGTCTGCATTGTCCGTAGGCATGAGAAGGCTCCACGGGTAATTTACCCTTATTTTGTCAGTTTTTAATGCAATTATTTCAAGGCCGAATTTTTGTTGCGGTTGCTGTTTTCGCTCGATTATCAACGAATGAATATATCGTACAAGAGAGAGAGAGAGAAAGAGAAAGAGAAGGAGAGAGAGAGAGAAGGGGAAAGAAAGATAAGGAGAAAGAGAAGAGGAGAGAGAAGGGGGGAGAGAAGTGGAGAGAGAGAAGGGGAAAGACGGAAGGTGAGAGAGAGAGAAAGAAAGACAAAGAGAAGTGGAGAAAGAAAAGTGGAGAGAAAGAAAGGGACAGAGACAAGGGGGGAGAGAAGAAGAGAGAGAAGCAGAGAGGGAGAGAAAGAGGAGGAGAGTTCATACAATAAGACAAGAGGAGAGAATAACAGTGAGAGAACATATCAGAACGAAAGAGACAAACACAGAATATATATATATATATATAAAATTATAGTAAATAATTATATATATATATAATTATTATACTAAATAAGTATATATATAATTATTATAGTAAATAAGTATATATTATAATATATATATAATTTTTGGTAAATAATTATACATATAATTATTATAGTAAATAATTATATATATTTATTCTATATTGTATATATATATATATATATATATATATATATATATATATATATATATATATATATCATTTTATATATAGAAATGTAGTTCTTGGTTCGTTCGTTATCATTAAACCATATTTCTACATTATCAATTTATTTGAAATTTTCATACAGTCTATCTTTAGAGTCGAGGAATGTTTTTATTTTATTAAAGTAAATTAACATAGCAAATTATAAAAATATTAAATACAATAAAAATATTTTTTGTAAATGTGGAACTGTTCTTTCCATTTTATTTCTGGTAGAATAAACGCTCCGATAAATTCGCCACGATTTGGCGATTTCGAATTACAACATTTCATTGTTGAATACTTTTCGGAAAAGTAATTTCTTCATATCATGAAAACTATTTTGCAGATTCGTTTTTAGCACACCGAAATCTACAAAAAAAATATTTTGTTATATACGAACGTGAGACGGGCCTTAAAGTAAAATAATACTGAATTTTGGGGGGCAGATTTGCCATTTAGTTGAACAAATATCCTCAAATAAGGTAATCTCTAAAAAGGACTCTTAAAGGTCGTCACCCGTATCGAGCAAAAGTTGGTTTACATGTTTTACAAACTTTAAATGGGTAAAATATAATGACATAATTATTGAAAATGTGATCATGTGCTTAACAAATTAAAAAATATAATGCAAGATGAAGTTTTAAAATGATTAAATGTGTTTTATTTTATTTAAAATGAAAAACATTGACCAATAAAAATGAAATTTTGGACACTTATGTAGTTTTGGTGCCGTGAAATGATAACGTTACTATTTTGGAAACCATTCTTAATGAGGATATGAGGGTTTTTTCTAACTATTTTGTGCTTCCATCTAACAATAATAAAAAAGATATCGTGAAACTTGAATTTAAACTAAAGAAAAATCCTATAAAAATAGTACGGTTACCATCTGCCATCATATATACCCGAGAACAATATCTAGTGTACAATTAAACCAAAATTTGGTATTTATGCATTTTTGATATCACGCTATTTTGAAAGAGTTTTTTTCGAGTTAAATTAAAGTTTCACAATATCTTCTTTTTCTTTACCTGTAAAGTGTAAGCACAGAATAGTTAAAAACATCCTCCCCATATTAAGAATGGCTTTCTAAATAATAACATTATTATTTCAGCACAGTAACAAAAAATATATAAGCACCCAAAACTTTATTTTTATTGTTCAATGTTTTTAATGTTAAATTATAAAATAAAATATATTTAATCATTTTAAAACTTCATCTAGCATTATTTTTTCAATTTGTTAAACAACGTGGTTAATTTAAATTAAATTGTAATCACATGATAACATTTCAGGTAGAAGAGTAACTTATCTTGCCTTTGGTAACATTTATTTGTTATATATTTATTTTTCAACAACTTTTTCGAATATGTGTTCAGTAATACAACCCCTTTTTATTTAATGTAACGTTTAGTCGGCTAGAAAAACAGTGTTTATCGGTGTATTTGACACTGTTGATTACGTTACGTTAAGTTTGAGAAAATGAGTTAAAACTAAAAACCTATATAAAATACTATCAGAAACCCACCGAATATGCCAGCCTATGTCACGGTAACATATATTCGATGGGGTTCTGACATTGTTTTGTATAGTTTTTTAGTTTTAACTTATTTTCCAAAACTTAAAGTATTCAACAGAATCCGCGACCGTTTGTCGTTTTCAAATACATTGATAAACACTATGTATTTTCGAGCCGATTAAACATTTTACATTAAATTAAAACACTAAAAAATTATCCAGTTACTCTTGCTTTCACTTACTTGTTTTGGGACAACTTTTTTCCAGTCTGTGTATAGTAACACCCGCCTCACTCAAATATTGATTAATAACTCACATTTTTGTATACAGAAAAAAACTTGATTTAGCGTTTCAACACTTTAGCTATGTTCGGCTTAATCCACTGATTGTTGGTCGAGCCCAAGCCATGATTGACGGAAACTCCGAGGATCCGGATCAAATTCTGCAAGAGTACCATTTTTCTTTTCATTTTCGCCTTCTTTTTCATTGTTTGCTGTACTAAGAATGTAAGAAACATGCATTTTCTCTTTTTATTAGATTTTTCCATTACACTAAATTGAACCACAGCAACGCGTGGCAGGGTACAGCTATATGTATATAGTTTGGTTTGTTCAAAATCACTAAAATAGAAATTTACAAGCCCGTTTTACGTAATATTTTATAACAGTGAATGTATCTAACCTAACTGTGTTTTTAAATATTAAAAAGTAAAAAATATTACCACATTAAAAACACTTTTATTCGACATCGTTTCTTTTCGGTCGACCATTTTGAAATGACAAAAAATAACAATTATGACTACACGTGCGTATAAAACAAACTTTTTTAAAACAATCGTTAAAAGAATAAAACAGAAATTGTAAAATTTAAGAAATAAAGCATAAGTAAAAAAATTACTTGTACTTATGCATTAAATGAACCAGACGTAACTCAGCGTTCGACTCTGACATTTTCGGTTCCGCTTTCAGCCGAGGCGACTTACCGAAAGTACTTCCGGTTTATAGTGAATCTGCTTTCATATCGATAAGTATACGATTTATCCAGTTTGTTTTTTTTTATTGAAAAAATTGCATTAATTTTTTTTTTCCTTCCTGCTTTTTCTACTTTACGTATTCCTCCCCGGCATAACAAAAATAATATTAAAAATAAAACTGCTCGCCGGGATTCGGCAATATATACACCAGTTTTTGTGTGTTGTTTAAATACTTGCAAAAAAAAATAACCTGGGGCAAGTCGTAAAAATTAACGCATTTTCTATTATGTATTGCAAAAATAGCTTAAAATTATTATAGTAAATAATTATATATATATATATTATATATATATATATATATATATATATATATATATATATATATATATATATATATATATATATATCGGTAGAGACAAAGAGAGAGAGAGAGAGAGATAGAGTCTTGATCGTAATACGAAAGGATATTGCAATGAATAACATTTGAAATATAATAAATGACCAACTGAGAAAACTTAATATTTTGAACTTGAAGAATTCTTATATATATATATATATATATATATATATATATATATATATATATATATATATATATATATGCTAGTGTTTTTTGGGGGAAAGAATTCCAACAAAGTGCTCGATTACAAAGAAAAACCTTTTCAATATGAGAGCTTAATATTTATTTAAAACTGTGCAGAGGTTCAGAAAACCATTGGTACCGTCGGTTTAAAGCCTAACATACGGGGGACCAGTTAACGAGAAATCGTAAATAATGTTAGGCTCTCGTCAGCCATGTTGTTTTCTGTATTAAGTGCATGCGAGTTGGGAATATTTTCCCTTTGAGAAATAGCCACACAAGTATTGCATTTAAAATAAAACTATCCACTGACACGTGTTTTGTCATCTACAACTCATCATAGTTGCTGAACATATATATATATATATATATATATATATATATATATATACTAGCATAGGTGGCCGGCGTTGCCCGGGTGTTTGGAGGTGAATGCTGAGCAAAAAAAAACAAAAAACAAATAAAACAAATAAAAGGGTAATTTTTTTTATCTTTGACCCTTATTATGACTCCTTAAAATTTATTGTTTTGGGTTCAAATCAAGGAATTAAGTTAGAACCATATCCAAGGTACCTATATCTAATATTTCAAGTGTGTAGACCCAAAATTGTCGGAAAAGTTTGGTAGAATTCTCAAAGGTCAAATCGTTGAACCTCTAAACAGCCAAATTTCTGGCCGAAAACCGATCACATCGATTTTTCCAAATCTCAGTACCCTGTATATCAAATTTCGAGTCTGTAGACTAAAAATTGACAGAGTTATTGTGTAGGGAAATGTACACAGACACACACGCGCGTGCGCACACACACACACACACACACACACACGTTCACTTTTATAGATATATAGACTAGCATTTCGGCCCGGTGTTGCCCGGGTGTTTGGGGGTGTATGCTGAGCAACAAAAAAAAAACGGTCAATTTTTTTAAACTTTGACCCCTATTATGACCCCTTAACATTTATTGTTTTGGGTTCAACTCAAGTTATTAAGTTAGATCCATGTCCAAGGAACCTATATCTAAAATTTGAAGTATTTAGACCCCAAATTGTCGGAGGTGTTTGATAGAGTTCTCAAAGGTCAACTCGCTGAACTGTGCCCCCTTAACAGACAAATTTCTGGCCGAGCACGTATCTCATAGATTTCCCCAAATCTCAGTGCCCTGTATATTAAATTTCGAGTCTGTAGACTAAACATTAACAGAGTTATTGCGTAGGGAAATGTACACAGACAGACAGACACGTTCACTTTTATATATATATATATATATATATATATATATATATATATATATATATATATTTCTTTGGATTTTACTTGTACAAATGGAAATTCTTTTAACTTTCTTGAAGTTTTACATTTGGATTTTACCGTCACTGGATTTTTTATCTTCCACCAGACTATCCATTAATGTGTAATCACCTTTTTCTTTACCATATTCCCTCTGCTTAACTTATTTTGTTTTCAAGTAAGATCTTTGACTTATTTGTTGTTTCATTAATACTTCTGCATGCAAAATCCGATCCCGCATTTTGCTAATTCCTACCCTCTGATGAGAACGAAAGTATTTCTTCGAAACTCCGCGGATTAAGGACTATCTATTTATCTAGTGTTTCCTTTTCAGATTGAATATGTTTTTAACTCATTTCAAATTGTTTTTTAACATATTTCATTAACTGTTTGCTCGTATTATAAGCTCTATTTCCTATTTGGTATTATCGAGCTTTTATATTTGGCTGAGATAATTTTATAAATATTAATTCTTTAATATTTATAATTTACTTTAATTTTACCATCTTGGATCATTTTGGTAAATTCAATTGTAATTTTCATTTTATATATATATATATATATATATATATATATATATATATATATATATATATATATATATATATATATATATGAATCGGAAGATCACCAAAGGCAGGGGCTAAAAGAAAATTGCAATGGATGTGTACATTTTATGAGTGAATAAGATATATAAAGATGAAGAGACTGAGATAAAAGGAGGGAGAGGAATAAAGATAGAGATAGAAATGACAGAGATATAGAGGAGAAGATAGAGAGTGAGGCTAATAGAGAGACAGACTGACAGGAAAGAAGGCAACGCCAGTCAGAGAAAGAGGGAGAAAGACAGGAAGAGAAAGGTAGGTAGATATACAGATAGACATATATGTACAAACTGCGAGGGAGTTAAAAAGAGAGAGATACAGATAGGTACAGAAGGAGAGACGGCGAGAAAAGAAAGGAAGAGAGAAAATCCAGGAAGAAGAAAGAGAGTGGACGAGAGAGAGAGAGAGACAGAGTGAGAGAGAGAGAGAGAGGGAGAGAGAGAGAGAGAAATACAAACAGAGAATTAGAAGGTAAAAAAGAAAATTGGAAGGAATAAGGTTTTCACCGAATGGGAATCGGGAGAAAATTGCAAGATGAGTTGGCGTAAATGGGATAGAAAATAAAATCGCTATTTATCAGATCAAAGGGAAATAAAATAATCCAGAAAAAATAATTAAGATGGAACATAAAGAAGTGGATGAAAAAGAAAAAGAAACGGAAAAAATGTAGAAAAATGAAATAATTTTTTTTTGTGAAATTCCATTTTCACCCCCAAACAAGGCACAGTGCTACTTTGATGTAGGCGACTACTATCGAGGCCATAAGTTGCAGGGATACTATGTAGGGAGTTGAACAGCAAGATGCCTGTTCACATTACACTTGAACTTCTGCATGTCAGTACAGTTGGGAAAACAGGAACCCGGAAGGGAGTTCCAGAGTCTAGCAGTTATGAGAAAGAAACTATTAGAGTAGAAGGCCGTCTTACATCTAGGGATCTTTACTGTGTAGGGGTGAGATTTTGCTGCTTGACGAGTTTGTCGGGGGTAGTTACATCGAAGGGACACAAGGGCTTGTAGTTTGTCGGAGCATCCACCATTAAAATACTTGTAGAACAGGCAGAGGGATGCTATATTTCCTCGATGGGAGAGAGGTTGAAGCGTAGATGACAGTTCAGGACCTATCATGTTGGCGATTCTCTTTTGAACCATGTCCAAGAACAAGAGACTAGTAGCAGATGAACCAGCCCAAATATGACAACAGTACTCCATACATGGGCGAATGGTGGCCTTGTAGAGTTACAGGATACTTTCAGGTATAAGTAACTTTCTAGCGCGGTAGAGAGAAACCACTTCGCAGCGGCCCTCGCAATGCTTTCAATGTATCTGTTCCAACTCATGTTCCCTGTGAGCATTAAGCCAAGAAGTTTGTAAGAAGTATTTTCAGGTAATGTATCTTTAGCCATAGCTGTTGGTGGTTGAGAAGGTTTCTTGTAATTATTGGAGGAAACAAGCTTAGTCTTGGCAACATTGAATGTGACAATCCATTTTTGTCTCCATTCCACTAACAGATTGGAGGTCTTCCTTTTTTCTTTTTTGTACACAGTGGTCACCACTTACCAAGGCCCGGAAGCCACTCAGAGATAAGGGTTATTGCAAGTACGCACATTACGTTAGTGTGAAGATTTGATGAAGTGTTTACTAAAGGGGGCGGTTCATTAGGAATTTGTTAACGTTGGACTTGAACACATCCAAGTTGTAGTCAGGTGGGAAGCAGGCAGACGGAACAGAGTTCCACGGGCGTACACTTCCTCTAGTGTTTTGCTATTTGCTTAGATATGTGTTCATTGTTTTCCTGTCGTGCCTGTTATAGAGCGTGGTGTCATCAGCAAATATGCCCATCACAGAGACAATTTTATCAGAGAGATCATTGATGAATATTAGGAATAATAAAGGTTCAAGGGTAGACAAATGACAAAAACAGAATAATATTATTAAATTATATTTTAACACTCTTTTCCGGAATCATTTTCTACTGCTTGTCTTGTATATTTGTTGCAATCAGTTATTTAAGTTTCTTGTTCTTGAAATATGTGAAGAAGATATATCGTACATCGAAACCTCATATTTCTACCGTCCAAAAGCTGATTAAAATGCTTGCTGCATATCTAAATACCCTTTATGTAAAATTTCAAATTTTTAGACTCAAAATTGGCTGAATAGTTTGCTAGAGACAGCAAAAGTCAAATCTTTGAACTTTGACCCCTTGGCGGCCAAATTTTCGGCAAAAAGCCGATTAAAAAGCTTGGTCTATATCTGAATACACTTTATGTAAAATTTCAAATGTTTAGACTAAAAATTGGCTGAGTAATTTGGTAGAGATCGCAGAAGTCAATTTTTTAAAAACTTTGACCCCAATTTTGATCCCTCTACATTTATTGTTTAGGACTCAAATCAAATGAAAACGTTCGATGCATGTCCAAGTAACCTACGTCGAAAATTTCAAGTGTTTAGACCCAAAATTGTCGGAGGAGTTTGATAGAGTTTTCAAAGGTCACATCGTTGACTTTTGACTCCTTTACAGCCAAATGTCTGGCCGAAAACCAATTAAAAAGATTTTCTCAAATCTCAATACCCCTTATGTCAAATCTCGAGTTCGTAGACTGAAAATTGACAGAGTAGTTTGGTAGGGAAATGTACACACACAGACACGCACACAGGAAGGCAATTTTCCTTTTATAGATATATAGATCTCAAATCACAAATCCTAAAGGCTTTAACAAAACCCATGAGAAACATTTTAACAAAACTTGAAGTAGACAATAAAGACATTGGAAACAAAAAGGAATACACGTCCATTTACAGAACGATGTCTAAATAATAATTGACAGGGATGGAAGATGGAGAGTTAGACTGCCTAAAGAAGCGGCACACATGCTAAAAAAACACGAATTACTTAGCAGACCGAGCAGAGACATCAGCAGTATATGGGAACCTTTAATTATAAAGTGAAAGAAAAATTGTATAACCCTTCCTTAAAATTACAACCGTAAAGGGAGATAATCCAGTCAACCTTTATTAAAGTTACTTCCCCTTGTCAGCCAAATTTTTTTAAACAACGGCGAAAAAAAAAACAGAAACAAAAATAGCTCCAAGAATACGAAACCATATACAGAGCCAGTAACCTTTTCTCCCTTCTTTTCCAAGATAGCGACTACAACGCATCACAAAGATCGGAGGCAGCACCGGCCAAAATGTCGCACAAAAAAAAACACTTAAAATTAGAACAATAGTACGCACAAAACAAGTAATATAAACTATCAGGCCTCATCTAAAAAAATTCAGAACAGTAAAACATCTCTGTTCTGGATCGTAGACGTGCCAGATTCTTCGAAAAAACCGACAACTAAGGTTATGGGTACATTTACCATGCGTAGGTCACTAGTGTGACCAACTTATAAAGCACTATGGGTCGTATTAGTTACTTGGAAATCTTTTTTCAAAATGTGAACGCACACCTGGAATTGGGTGTGGCTTTTTTCCCGGTGGTTCTCCATTCCTCGATGTGACTTCTCCCAGTTGAGTTCCTCTGAAATTGAAGCTTATTTTATATTTGATCAAATTGAATTATTTTTAGGAGGCTACTGACAACTTGCTACTGACAACTTGCTACTTACAACTTGTTACTGACAACTTGCTACTGATAACTTGTTACTGACAACTTCTTACTGACAACTTGTTGCAGACAACGTGTTACAGACAACTTGCTGCTGACAACTTGCTACTGACAAATTGTCACTTACAACTTGCTACTGACAACTTGTGTTTACCAATTCGTATTATTTTTTCTCATTTTAGATGTTATTCTCACATATTATCGGTGGATGTAACCTCCGACTTTCTTCGGGTATATCTTGTCCAAATCGAGAATCTTTCTGTCAAACTCGGTAATCTGTACGAAACATGGAATATTTTTTTTCTTTTTCAGCCAATCCTTATTTTAAAAAAATCCGAAATCTGTCTTTATCAAGTTCGACGCGAGTCGGTCTAATATGAGTGGTGTTCACTGCTAGTGATGGAGGATTCCAATACTTTTCCCGATTCTGATACAATTACCGATTTTGTGCTAAATTCCCGATTCCGATACAATTAATGATTCCAATTCCAATTCTTTATAAATCTCTAATTATTTAACTATAAGATTGTTATTTCCCCTGATTTTCCTAATGACACATTTTAAATATGCAGATAGTTTCATAACCATCAAAATACACTTATGGATGATGATCTATCGATTTTAGCTTTATTGGTAATTTAAAATCAATAAATATTTATTACTTTATCATTATTACCAGCAATGGAAGACTTTTTTAAGCAAAATCAAATAAAAAAGACAAATAAAAGAATCGTTTTGCCATCGGAAAATAGGCATCAATTTTTCTGATTCCGATACCAATTCTGATAACCCGAAATCTTCCGATTTTTCCGATTCCCGATTCCGATTAATCATCTCAACACTATTCACTACGAATGTTGGCAAACTTCACGCGGTTCCTACAAAACGGATTTGATTCTAGAAAAAACTGAAACACAAAAAAAAGATACAGAATTGAGTTAGTTCAAAAATAAGTGGCACGTTTAGTGATACGAGTTTAGTTATTTTCTTTCTTTTGGACGATAAAAACGTCTTTCGCTCTTTTGCACTGCCTGTCCAAGTTTTTTGGAAAGATCTTCAACCGCCTGAGACTAGATGTACGAGACGACATGTGTTGGCGATGAGAGCGGCGATAGAAGGACGTAACAATGGCACACGTTTTCGCTGGTGCCGCGCTTGATCAGTCTCTTCTTATTTGTAGATGAAAAAAATCTACGTGTTTTTTTTTTTTTTTTTGTTTTTTGTTTTTTACTTTTTTTACGTCGTTTATTTCATCTCGCTCATTTCTCTTACTCTTTTTTTCTGGGGGCCATTTTGTTATTTGCCGGAGTAATGAGGCCGTCGATGGTAATGATAACGAATCTGCCATCGGCTTTCGGTCGCTCTGTTAATATATGACTCTCTTTTTTCCTTCTTTCTCTCTCTCTCCCTCCCTCCCTCTCTCTTTACCTATCCATCTATCTATCTACCTATCTATCTTTCTTTCTTTCTTTCTATTTATCTCTCGTTTGTGTGTTCCCTCCCTTACCTTTTCCTGTACCGCATTCCCACGCACTCTCTTTTTCTTTCTTTCTTTCTATCAATTTCCTTCTCGCTCTCTCCCCCCCTCTCTCTCTCTATCTCTCTCTTTTTCTCTCTCTCTCCCTCCCGTATACTTCCTCAATCGCTCGCGTTTTTAACTGTCTCTCTAATTTGCATTCCATCACACTGTCTCTCATTCTCATTCCCTCTCTCTCATTCTGTCACACACCCTTTCTTTCCTTCTTTCTTTTTTTCTCGCTCTATTGCTCCCTCTCTATCACTCTCCCTATCACTTCCGCAATTTCTCATTTAAAATTTCCTTCCCCTCTTTTCCTCCCTCTCTCTCTCTCTCTCTCTCTCTCTCTGTCTGCCTTTCTTTTACTTTCGAACTCCTCTTTCTCCTTTCTACTCCATCATTCTCTGTATATCTTCCTTTCTTCCTTTTCTTCTCTCTCTTACTCACTTCTTCACTTTCTCACTCTTTCTCTCTCTCCTCTCTCTCTCTCTCTATCTATCTATCTATTTACTCCCCCTCCCCACGCTATCTCTTTACCCATTTCTGTTTCTCTCTCTTTCTCTTTCTCTCTCTCTACCTGTCTCTCTATCTTTACCCCTCCTCCTCACGCTATCTCTCTACCCCATCTCTCTCTATCTCTCTCTCTCTCTATCTATCTATCTATCTATCTATCTATCTATCTCTTTTTCGCTGTACTCTCCTTCTCCACTCTTTCTCTCTACCCTATTTCTCTCTCTCTCTCTTTCTTTACCTTTCTCTCTATCTATTTACTCCTCCTCCTCACGCTATCTCTCTACTCCAGTTCTCTCTCTTATTCTCTCTCTCTCTCTCTCTTACTCTCTTCCTATTTACTTCACTATCTATCTCTTTACTCCTCCTGTTCACTCAATCTACCCTATTTCTCTCTCTCTCTCTCTCTCTTTCTCTCTCTCTCTCTCTCTCTCTCTCTCTCTTTCTCTCATCACAAGCAGCTTAAGTATCCTTTTTTATCTCCCCATACAATAGCTGTTGGGTTTGAGAGACGCTAAACTTCAAGAAGAAATAAATTTGCATTTTTTTCTACATAAAAAAAAATGAAATAAAACAAAGAAATAATAATTTACTCAACATCAGATTCATCGTTTATCTTTTTGTCTTTCATTTTCTTTTTTATCACATCCATTTATGATGATGAGACTGTAAGTGATGCTGTGTCCGTTGGTCGATCCGTCGGTCATAAATCGTATTTTCGTCAGTCTCTCATACTTAAGTTTACAATAACACTCTCCGTCTTCTTTAATAACCGATGCAAGTCAGTCTGCGTTATCCCAACATCCATTTACCATTGTTTTCTTGCTAGTCCAACTTAAACAAGTTCTTGATGAGCCGTTCCCCTTAAGTAATCCAATTTACCAAATTTACACTACAAACGATTAGTACGGCCTTGTCCCATTGGCTACCGTGCACTCATTAAGCCTTATTCTCGAATAGCCTCCGGACCTTGATAAGTGGTGATTCTTTTGTAAAACAAAAAAGAAAGAGGAAGATGGAGAGAATAAGAGAGAGATGAAGAGAGAAAAATTAGATGAAGAGAGCAAGAAGAAGGAGAGATGTTTTTCTGGATTTTGAGTAGCAAGAAGCCTCCCAATTATTATTATTATTATTATTAGTAGTAGTAGTAGTAGTAGTAGTAGTAGTAGTATATGGTTGCGGAACACGAGAAATTATCTGTTATTTATCTGTTTGTCGATCTATCTATGTATCTACGTGTATCGATCTAACTATCTATCTAACTGGCGAGATAAACAAGAGACGGGATGTGAAGCTATGTTTTGATAAAAGTTGTCAAAACATATTGAGGTGTAAAATGGACACCAGAAGCTCTAAAAATAGCAGATCGGAAGGACGCGTTTGTTGTCACGTGTTCAGGTTGGTTGGACGTAGAGTCGAGTCGGCATTTGGACGTTGAGAAGAACGGATGAGTTAACGGTTGTCTCCCCCTCCCCAACCTTGGGAGGGAGCTGTTGTGTCTCTAAATTGAAGACTAGAATTAACCACGCAAACAATGATACTCACTTTCCATCCTTTTGCAATCGACACATGGAAAGTTAATAAAAACTATATGAATCCAACCATTGTCTTGGAGTGAAATGCATTCGTTCAAACAGGTTTTCTGCTTCCTTCCAAGAAGAGATGAATTCCAGGTGGACCAAAAGACCAACGACGCAATTAAAAAGTTGATGAGATATGGAACATAAATAGCCACGATAACTTAGGGTTCAGATAATGAAGAACCCCACTAATAAACATTTAGCAACACGAATCACAATAACACGACATATAAACGAACCCCACCACCATAATTTACAGTTGTAGTAGTAGTTACTGGAACTTCTCTGACAAATCATTGTCAGTGATTTCGCAGTGGTGTTCCCTGGAGTCTGGGCGGCAAGAAATTTTCAAGATTTCCAGTTTTCTCCACCTCTTTTGGTAAGCTTTACAAATGAATTTGCGTTATCGCAACAGCTACTTACCTTTGATTTCTCCCTGGCGACGGTCATTGGTATTCTCTGAGATTTAGGTCGCAAAAAGCTTCACAGAGCGCCCACTGTTATTTGTACTCTTCCAATGGAGGTGACGTTAAGGCTTTCTCTACTCGGTCTTTCCATCCTCTTTGACCCCTCACGGCTATTTGGTGTGGCGCTAGTTTATGCCGACATTACCAATTTGTTTTGGGTGTAGGTATAGTTAACTTACAATTTTGAAGTTTCAGTTTTCTTGGTTCCATTTGGCGTTCCATTATTGTTTAGTTTGACTTCCGTTTTAATTTCCATATGGTCAATTAGCGTTTATAATTCATGTGGGTTAGTTTCCGCATTCAAGGGGTTTCCTTAATATTTCAGCCTTAAAGTCTGTTGTAGAGTCTCATTCTTCCCCTTGATTCTGACTTACTAATTTAGTCTTTTTCAAGGTCTTTGGGACTGTTCCTTGTGCTCCTATAATTCTTAATATTATATTAATTTTGTTTGTGTTTCGTAATCGTTTTTGTTTTATGGAAAGTTCTGCAAATTTGTCTTGTTCTTTTTTTTTGTTTTTTGTTTTTGTTTGCGTACGTGCGTGCGCGCACGCGCGTGTGTGTGTGCGTGTGCGTGCGTGTGTGTGTGTGTGTGTGTGTGTGTGTGTGTGTGTGTGTGTGTGTGTGTGTGTGTGTGTGTGTGTGTGTCTTTGATCTTAACCGTGTGAACTGCTGGCACAGCAAAATCTACAATTTGGCATTTTCTTTTATTCTTGTTAATTATTATGACGTCTGGTCTCCTTGCTTGGGTAGGTTTATTTGTTTGTACTTCAATGTTCTAGATGATATTTTGGTTATAATTTTCCAGTACTTTCTCCTGTTTGCGTTCGAACCATTTGCCTGCATGTTCGAAGTGCAGCCATTTTGTACTGTGTACTGGTTTCCCCATGCAGTCGTGTCTGTTCTTATAATCTTTTGGGCTAGTTTACTGAATTCACTTATTATGCTGTTGATTGTTTTGTCTTTTTGTCCACAAAGTCTGCATTTACTGTTTTCCAGTGTTTTATTCATTTCATTATTTCTATTATTATTTACTCATTTCCATCTTCTTTCTCTCTCTTATCTGCTCTCCATTACCTGATGAGCCGCGACAGACGATGTATTAAATTTCGACAGATCATCATCAAAGAAGAAGAAAAAGAAGGCGAAGAAAAGAAGATGGAAAAGGAAAAGAAGAAGAAAACGAAGAAGAAAGCAATTAAGAAGTAAAATTTCGAGGAAGAAGAGTACATTTAATAAGAGATTGAGTTTAGACTCAATCTCTTATTAAATGTACTCGTCTTATTAGCTTGGTATTCTAATATATCTATTTTTCTTTCTTTTTTCTATTTTTCTTTCTTTTTTCTATTTCTTCTTCTTCTTCTTCTTTTTCTTCTTTTTTCTTTTTCTTCTTCTTCTGCTTCTCTTTCTTTCTTTCTTTCTTCTTATTTTAGCTTTTTCTTCTTTTTCAGTTTCTTTAGCTTCTTGTCTATTTTCTGCGCGTTCTTTAGCTTCTTTTTCTCCTTCGTTTTTCTCCCTCTTCTCTTTCTTCTTCTTTTTCTCATTCTTTAGATTTTCCTTTTTCTTCTTCTTCCCTTTCTTTTTCTCTTCTTCATTTTTTCTTCTCTTTCTTTCCTCTTCTTCTTCTTTTCTTTCTTCTCTCTTCTTCTTTTCCTTCTTCGTATTCTTTTTTCTCGTTCGATAGCTTTTTCCTTCTTCTACTTCTCTTTCTTTCTTCTTCTTTTTCTTCTTTTTTCTTCTTCTTCTTTCGAATGTTTCCATTCAAATCAATGTCACATTTTTTTCAGGATTAAATGTACTTATTTTTTATTCACCTCAAACTAGGCGCATTGCATGGTAAATAGGGAGCTACTATGACTTAGGGGTTCAATGTAAAGGTGCATTTTAAGTGGGGAGTTGGGCAGCGATATATTTGCTTAAATCGAATTTAAATTTCTGCATATTTGCACAGTGTGCGAAGCACGGAGCAGAGAGGGAATTCCAAAGGACAGCAGTTTGACCAAAAGAAGAAGAAAGATGCTTCAGGCATCTGTAGAAATGTACAGTAAAAGAGGTGGGATTTTGCTGGTTGTCGGGTGTATTTACGTTGAGGGAGTACCAGTGCAGCAAATTTATTATAGCACATTCCATTGAAGTATTTAAGCACAGGAATGCAATATTGCAGCGAGGAGACAGGGGCTGGAGATTAGTAAACAGTGTGGAACCTATTAGGTTTGACACATTTTTTGTAAAAGCCGACTTATTTTTCTTGGTCTTTTCTTCCTTTCTGATTTCCCTAACTATTTTTTTCTTTTTTTTCTTTTCTTTATTTTAACTTCTTTTTTGTTTTTCTTCTCCTTTTTTTTACTTCTTGTTTAGCTTTTTCTTTTCATTATTTTTCTCTTCTTCCTCCCATTCTCCTGTTTTAGCTTCTTTTTTTTTCCTTTTCCTCCTCGTCCTCCTCCTCCTTCTTTTTTCTCCTTTTTAATCTTCTTTTTCATCTTTTTATTTAAGCTTTTTATTCTTTTTATTCTTTTCTTATTTGTCTTCTTCTTTTAGCTTTTTCTTTTTTTCTCTTTCTTTTGCTTTTTCTCCTTTTCTCTTTCTATTTCTTTTATCCTTCTTCTTTCCATTTTTTTTTCTTCTCCTTTTTTTTAGCCTTTTCTTCTTTTTCTCTTCTTTTTTTCTTTTGATTTTTAGTCTTTTTTCTGTTTCTCTTTCTGTAGCTTTTTCATTTTTTTCTTTTTCTATTTCTTTTGTCCTTCTTCCTCTTTTCATTCTTTTTTCTTCTCCCTTTTTAGCCTTTTCTTCTTTTTCCCTCCCTTTTTCTTTTTTCTTTTGATTCTTAGTCTTTTTTTTTCTGTTTCTATTTCATCTTTTTATTCTCTTCTTTAGATTCTTTTACTTTTTCTTCTCCTTTTCCTTTTTCTTCTTCTGCTTCTTCTTCTTCTTCCTCTGCTTCTTTCTTTTTCTCCCTCATTTTCCTTCTTTTCTCATGTTTTCGTTTCCCGCCTCTTCTGCTTTTTTCTTCTACATCTTCGTCTTATCATTTACCACCTCCTCTTTGTGCATCCTATTCTGCTCCTACCTTTCCTTCATCTCCATCTTCTTTCTCTTCCTCATCATCTGCTCTTCATCACCTGATGTCCCCGCGAAAGACGACATCTTAAATGGCGACGTGCAAATGTTATTTTTTCCCCGCGTCAATCGAACCGGAAACAAGCCGGCGCCATCATTAACACGAACACAAGCAAAAAATATAAATGGAAGCGATGTCACAAAAAAAAAAAAGAATCTACTTACATTCTCCGCGAAAATTCCATGAACTTTAAACGCGTAGGTTGGCAGTAACGCAGCTAGGTTAATAGGTAGTGATGATAATATTCATTATTAGATGTTGCTTTTTATTCTAATAAGTCACAAAAGAACCAAGGCCAAATGCAACTCGAGAATAAGAATCAATGAGGTAGTCGGTTAGATTTTTTTTATACAAAGGAGTCACCACTTATCAAGGCACAGAGACTACTAGAGGATAAGGGTTTATTAGTGTACGATAGTTAATGGGACAATATTGTAGCAATCGTTAGTAGTGGAAATTTGGTAAATTGGATTACTTAAGGGGATGGCTCATCTAGAACTTGTTTACGTTGGACTTGAAGACGACCATATTGTAGTCAGTTGGAAAGCAGGGAAACGGAACAGAGTTCCACATGCGTACAGCTCTAAGAAAGAATCTACGTTTAGATAAAGGATGAGGGAAATTATTGATAGTGGTTTCAGGTAGACGAGTGTCTCTCAGGAAAGTTTGTCATGAAGGAACATAAATTGGAGCTCAGACGAGCACTTGCCATGAAAATAACGATGAAGCAGATGCAAGCTTGCAATGTCTCTTCTGTGGGAAAGAGGTTGCAGAGAAGAGAAAAGGGCATCCTCTACTAGGCTACGAAGTCTATTTTGAACTCTGTAAAGGCAGGATAAGTTTTTCTAGCCGCTCCTGTCCAGATGTGGCAACACTACTCCATCCTTGGACGTATTTTCTTTTATACAGGTAGAGAATGGCATCCGCTGTGAGATATCTACTGGAACGGTAACATCTGGTGAATATCTGTGTCGGAACTGTTCAGAGCAACATTTCCTGCTTTAGCAGGGTACAAAACCGTTTTCGAAATCTAATTGGTGAGGGTCTTTTCTTCTCCTTTCTTCCTTTTTCTAACTGAAGATACGTAACGAGTTTGTCTCTGCTCTATTGTTATTTTCAAAGTAGGTGCTCGACTGAGCTTTAATCTATGGTTCCCTCTGCCAAACATTCGCAATAAATACTCGTCTATCTTCCACAACTGTCAATAATTTCCCTTACTTTTTATCAGTGCCTGCAACTTAACGCAAAGTTTTTTTTCCCAGAAGTGTTAGCCTGTAGAACACAATACCACGGTACTACTTCCCAGCTGACTATGACATGGTCGTTTTTTTAAATCAAACGTAAACAATGGCTTGGTGAGCCGCTCTCTTAAATATTCAAATCCTACCCAAATTCCACCATAACTGACCATCACGTTGTTGTCTCACAGCATACCCGACACTCATTAACTTTTATCCTCGAGTGGTTCTTGGGCCTAGCTAACCCTAACTCTTATCCACGAGTAACCCTTTAAAATAAAAACAGAAAAATAAATGCAATAAAATGTATCGTTTTGGGCATCGGAAAATGGGGACAATCTTTTCCCATGCTGATATCGAATCTGACACCTTCCAAATGTTCCGATTTTTTTTTATTCCCGATTCCGATAAATCGTCCCAACACTAGTTATTATAAAACAATCGAGATACCAGTGTCTATACTAGTATACATAAATAGAATATCTCTTTATTAATGGCACGCTCCGTAAGTACATAACTCTAACCAACCACTCCCCGCTGCTTGCAACAATAAGGGTCAAACTCCAGATAAACAGTAATATCTCTTCAATTCACCATTAATTCCATCGGATATACTGACTGGGAACGACGCCAATAAAATGATAGAAGGAAAATGATTTCCATTTATTTGTTATCTATTTTGGGCTTTTATTATCTCCAAAAAGGCGCCTTCCTGCACCCCACGGGGGTCGACTGTCCAACTGAGTTGAAACAAAACGCCAACTTGATCCGCGCCTGCGCAGAACGTACAACTTGGTGATTCGTTCAGTGAATACGTGGTTTGAATGAAGGGTAATTCTCTTTGACAAGGGTCAGCGGTAATGCAGTGGGTAGCGGCGCTGACTGGCGAGTCATTGTGCTCTGTTCAACATCGTTCGGTTTCATACGACTATTTTTCTTTTTAATATAAAAACAATGTTTTGATTAGTTTGGACTATCAAAGTTAGAATAAGAATTTAAGCTTTACAAGGATCAAAACTGTGAAATAAGGAGTCGGATATATATATATATATATATATATATATATATATAGAGAGAGAGAGAGAGAGAGAGAGAGAGAGAGAGAGAGACACACACACACACGAAGTGTAAGCCTGTAGAACACAATACCACGGTACTACTTCCCAGCTGACTATGACATGGTCGCTTTTTTAATCAAACGTAAACAATGGCTTGGTGAGCCGCTCTCTTAAATATTCAAATCCTACCCAAATTCCACCATAACTGACCATCACGGTGTTGTCCCACAGTATACCCGACACTCATTAACTTTTATCCTCGAGTGGTCGTTGGGCCTTGCTAACCCTAACCCTTATCCACGAGTGACCCTTTAAAATAAAAACAGAAAAATAAAAATATAAAAATAAAATGTATCGTTTTGGGCATCGATTTTGATTAGTTTGGACTATCAAAGTTAGGATAAGAATTTAAGATTTACAAGGATCAAAACCGTGAAATAAGGAGTCGGATATATATATATATATATATATATATATATATATATATATATATAGAGAGAGAGAGAGAGAGAGAGAGAGAGAGAGACACACACACACACACACACACACACACACACGATGATCTATGAAATTCTTTATTTGACCAATCAACTCTGGTGTTCTGGCTTCTTTACTCCTCCTACACCTCTCAATATTGAAATACTTGAAATAAGCGGCTATATTCTAGGTCCGTAAGTATTAGTAAATGTATCGGAATTGCAAAATAGAATAATATATATTCGGACATAAAATATGTCCTCTATTTCAAGGAAACTCTTTCCATAGTTATAACCCGTAAATACATATGATTAAATAAACATTCTCTTTCAATTCCTTCTCCTATATACTTCCCGAGAGATGCAACGGAAGAAGATTGGCTGTTACATCGTTAGTAATGTAATTTCTTTTCATCATGTTGTTTGTGATTTCATTTCTCTTTTCAGGTGTTCTTTCCATAGCCATATTCAGGCACTATATAGAAATACTTTAGAAATAAAAGTGTAGATGAACATATGAACACATATACTGAACCCACCATGTCATACGCGGTATAAACCTACTCCCATCTTATATTAAATGCTAAATTTCTTTGATATCACGATCCCCTCTACCCAAACAGTTTCAATATTTTGCCATTCTCCTCTCGCTGCTATATGTCACATCCCTATTATGTTACCTAGCATCTTCTCTTTTGCCGTGAAAAATGCTAACTTTAAAATTTTTCGTAACTCACACAACATGAACCTCTAAGACACTGCTCTTACAACATGAATATCTTAAGACATATGAACACTCACAATGAATATATATATATATATATATATATATATATATATATATATAATATCCAACAACATCATCACAAAACATGAACCTCTAAGACTCTTTCTAACATCAACAACAACAAATATATAAGTCGTCATCTTAATACCACCCAGTATATAGCATACAGAAATCGGCCTAATTCAGCTGTTTGCCGGATGCTACATAAACAGCTGTAATGAAGGGGGCGTGATATGCGAGGCAACCGTTCTTTGCTCCCAAAACAATCGGATTGCTAACAATGAAAGCTTTATGTTGCCACATATGTTATTTTGAATCGACTTGTTGAAACTGGAAGATGGAAAGATGAGAACTATATATATATATATATATATATATATATATATATATATATATATATATATATATATATGAAATGAAAATTACAATTGAATTTACCAAAATGATCAAAGATGGTAAAATTAAAGTAAATTATAAATATTACAGAATTAATATTTATAAAATTATCTCAGCCAGATATAAAAGCTCGATAAAACCAAATAGGAAATAGAGCTTATTTTTTATCTTCCACCAGACTATCCATTCATGTGTAATCACCTTTTTTACCATATTCCCTCTGCTAAACTTATTTTGTTTTCAAGTAAGATCTTTGACTTACTTGTTGTTTCATCAAATACTTCTGCATGCAAAATCCGATCCCGCATTTTGCTAATTCCTACCGTTTGATGAGAAGGAGAGTATTTCTTCGAAACTCCGCGGATTAAGGACTATCAATTTATCTAGTGTTTCCTTTTCAGATTAAATATGTTTTTAACTCATTTCAAAGTGTTTTTAACATATTTTATTAATTGTTTGCTCATATATATATATATATATATATATATATATATATATATATAGTATAATGTATAATATATATATTGTATATATTATTATAGTATAATATATATATATATATATATATATATATATATAACATAAATTCAAAATGGCGTGAATGAAACATATTATAAGGTATTTACAGCACTTTATTTCCTTTTGACGGATTGATTGTTGCTATTTCTTCTGATGAGTTAAGACCAAAATAGATTCACTAATTGGTATAATAATTAAGTGATTGTTTTTGTGCTATGAGGTTTTTTGTTATCTGTGTGAATCACAAACAACCCAGAACTATTCACAAAAAAACCTTATCCTCCTCAATCAGAACGACAAACTAAACAACATACTTAAAACAACAAAAATAATAAAAAGCAAACGCCAACCCAAAAACTTAAAACACATCCTAACTTCCTCAAAACTCGTCCCACATACTACAAAAGGAGTTACAAAATGCAACAAACCGCGATGTAGAGTATGTGACATAATAATAGAAGGTAACACATACACATTCAAAAACCCAGCACAAACATTCAAAATAAAAAAGGATCTAAATTGCACCTCCAGAAATGTAGTATATGCACTAAGATGCACAACATGCAACAAATCCTACATAGGCGCCACCAAAAATTTCAGCAATAGAGTGGCCTTACATAAGAGCAACATCAAAATTGCAGATAACAGACACCTCCAAGTTTCACAACACGTACACACATGCAGTGGAAACAGCTTCAAAATAATGCCAATCTTCCAAACAGACAATTATTTTTATTTACTTACACAGGAAAAAAACTTCATCACCAAATTCACTCCTGAACTGAACAGAACCTGATACCATCACACAAAAACATGAAATGCAAGGTACACTCGCATGCACACCCATACACATACACATACACACACCCACGCATAAATCAGAACCGACACATTAAAACACACACACGTGCGCGCATACAACCACACACAGACATAACACCCCTATCTCTAATACAACACACTGAACAATACCAACCCTACTTAACCTCGAAACCAACAACACTAGGGGACACCTACAACCATAGTATAATATCTGTTCCAATACCTCGCTCCCTCCTCAGTCAGGAGAGGAGAACCCTTTCATGACTGAAACGACTATCTTCCCTTCTATCATCCCCCTTCCATACCTACACCCCCCAATGCCCCCCCCCTCTGGGGAACAAAATCTTCCCCACACTAGGAACCGATCCTGGGTTTGGCCATACCCACATGGGGAGACAAATAAATAGAAACATTAAAATATCCCCTATTTTAAATACACCCCTCTTTCAAAACAAACATAATATAAGACTAAAACGAAAAATCACAATACTAAAATCCAAGAATGCAAAAAATAAATATCAAAATAGAATGAAAGCACCCCTACCCTTACTTCAGAAGAGCCAGTCCCCCCTCCCCACACATACACATTAGTAACGACCTCGGACCACAGCCGCCTTCCTAAGAAAGCAAATAACCCCAAAATACTATAAAACAATATACACATTCCCAAACCAATAAAAGCAAACACACACACGCACACACACGCGCACACACACACACACACACACACACACATAAACACACACACACACACACACACACACACACACACCCTACCACACCCTAAAGGAAAAGAAAAACACATTAGCAGAAAGAGATAGCGACTGACTACCGCGAGGTCAAAATCTCCCTGGACAAACCAAATAAAAAAAATAAAAAATAAAAAATAAAAAAAAGCAATAAAAATTCAGCATACCAATGTATAATAAACACTTACAAGCCTCCACCCCTTGGAAAAACTTCAAACTAACTACAAAAATCGCCATTTTTACACATTTGAAAATAATTTCTGACGAGGACGCATCAGACTGTCTGAAACGTACGTAAACGATTTCAATGACTTAAAAACATTATTACAATGATCCAAACATAATTCTCAATGAAAAACCAAGACACGGAATAATAAAATAATGTTAAAAAATACACATTGTTGGTGACTACTCCCTTATTTAAATATATATATATATATATATATATATATATATATATATATATATATATATATATATATATATATATATATATATATACACACGAGTGGTGATCCAAAAATGCTTTTTTTTTATTCCATCCGAACTGAGTGGAACAGATTACAAATTGCCTTGTTATGATGACTGAACTCATGCATTCTAAAACAAAAGGATTCAACTACCATTTGCCACCAACAAAACTTTCTTTTCTTAACGGTTTTCGGTCCTGGATATGACCTTAAACTATATCTAGTGGTGAGGCCCCAGCTTGCGGGCTTTGGGGAGTGTGGAGCTACCCTTTAATTGCCATTGCTCCCAGGTCCACTCTGACCCGGAGCGGTAGTACCTGTTAGGGTCCCAACTATGGGTTAAATAGAAACTGACTTGAAAACAACAAATATATTCTATTAAAAACATTTTTCTTCAAAATCTTTGGATTCGGCATTAAATAACCTGAAAAGGGTTGATATGCCGTAAAACAAAAACAACCAACCATCCAACTTAACGGTTTTCATTTGCTGCAGATCGCCCTCTTTTTTCTTAATTACATAATTAAATCCTCTCTTTTTCGGTATGTGTCGATAATCCGTTTTTCTTTCTTCTCTTTTTCTTTTACTTTGTGTTTGTGTTCATTTTATTCTTCTATATTCCTTTGTTGTAAGTATCGGCAACAGTTCAATCTTCTATTCATTCTCTTTTTCTTTGTCCGTGACGTGTATTATACCGGTTTCCGATCTTTCTTTGATATCGCGCGCGTGTGTGTGTGTGTGTTTCTTTTATTCCTTCCCCCCCCCCCCTTTATACTCTTTCTATATAATTTTCCGGAGTCTGCTCTACATAGTGTGTGTGTGTGTGTGTGTGTGTTTACCCATTTTTGACCCTAAGTTTGTTACGCCCTCTTGTGGAAAGTCTGGTCACGAGCACCAAAAATATATTTATTTATACTCGTGTATATAAACGTGGCCCATTATGCATGTGTTTTCATACGTGTCAGTACGTGTTCTCGTCCAGTGTGTATAATGTTCGTCGTGTGTGTGTGTTTTTGCGGTGGTAAAACATAAGTAACGGTCGGACATTAACTTACACGAACAGTTCTTTTACGGATGAATAACATTGTCCGTTAGGACAACAGTAAAATGGGCACATACCTTGTTTTCTGCTTTTGGTTCTGTGAATGTTGCAAGTGCACTTCTTTCTCCGAAAGAAAACACGAAGACACGACTCGTAGTTTTTTTTTTTTTTGTATACATATGCTTTTTATTCTATCTATCCCCCCCCCCCTTTCATAGTTTGCACACTTATTGTAGTTTACATTTTTTATACCTTGCTCGATAGCTTCTCCGGGCATTCCCCGTCCAATTCCGTAATTCCGAAACTGTCGACCCCAACCCAAAAACTCGAACTGAACTTAGCTCGTCTGTCTTCTAACTCTTCTCCATCTATCTACGTCATTATCTGCCACGTAACACAAGGATTAAATCACCTGATCTTTGTCACGTATTTACATCGTTATTTATTTATTCTACTAAATTCCTAACTTATTGTTATCTAAATTCTATTTTACCGAATTAAAATTATAAGGGCTTATCTTTCTTGATACCAAATTCCTTTACGACTGAAAACATAATTGTTTTATCTTTCCAAATTCTTCTTTGGTATTGAACATTTTTTCTGTACATTTCGTATTAAAATTATCTATATTTCGATATCAACAACAACAACAACAATAATAATAATAATAATAATAATAATAATAATAATAATAATAATAATAATAATAATAATCGCCTCGGTCACTTGGCGATGCCCGGCAGTGCTAATATAATACGACCCAACAAATTTGGTCCTGGTTAGCATTAAAGGTGTAATTAGGGTCCTAATTTCAATGCTTGCTATGTCTAGACATGGAGACGACAAAACACGTGTCTTTAGATAATTATCAACGGACTACCGTTTCGTTGTTATACTGAATGAGTTAATGTGCCTAAAGATATTGGAAACCACGCTGATGAAACGTATTATGACGCACCATGTATGGGAATAATTGTATTTTAAGAACATATATATATATATATAATTTTATTATTTAAATATTTATTTAAACATTTTAACGTGCATAAAAGTAAATAAAAATAGCAAAATAAATATTTAAATAATAAATTAATATTTACAAATAATACGCCCCAAATGGTGTGGGCTACTAGAATGGGCAGATAACTTCCATCTTTAAAAAAGCGCTCTATGAACGAACAGAAAGAAGAAAAATACCACAGAATCGTTAATTCAAGATAAATCAATCAAATATATATATATATATATATATATATATATATATATATATATATATATATTATTATTATTATTATTATTATTATTATTATTATTATTATTATTCTCTATGTAAATACAGTCATATCTTGCTACGATGTGCAGACCGTTTCGATCATAATTGATCTCATCAGGCAAGAAGATTTAAAAATACAAAACTTAAAAAGGATTCAAGACAATTTTCAATTTTAAAGGAGAAAAATATGCTTTGCTATGACTGGTTACTGTTCTTTATTGCTTACTAGCAGTTCAGCCCGGCTTTGCTCGGGCCCTATGTACTGTTCATAACTTTATGCATATGAAAATTGTTTACTCATGTCCAGGTAACCTACATCAAAAATTGGCGGCGGAGTTTGGTAGAATTCTCAAAGGTCAAATCGTTGAACTTTGACCCCTTAACAGCCAAATTTCTGGCCAAAACCCGATCACATAGATTTTCCCAAATCTCAGTATCCTGTATAATAAATTTCGAGTCTATAGACTTAAAATTGACAGAGTTATTGCGTAGGGAAATGTACACACACACACACACACAGGCACACAGACACGTTCACTTTTATAGATAGATAGATAGATAGATAGATAGATGGATAGATAGATGGATCGATATATTGTATTAACAATGCTATAATATATTAATTGACCCACTTGGTTTATAGTTGTTACTGTCCCCATTTGATCGACAGAGTAGACTTTTGTTGAATAAACTACATGAATATTCAATTATTTATTTTCATTTTAAATCTGTACTACCGCTACTACTATCTAATGTAAGGATACATGTAGGGAGGAGGCGATAGTAGGTATCCGAGCGTTCTAGGAAGACGTTTGCTGAAAAAGGTTAGGAAACCCTGTTTGAGGCGGTTTCTCTTCTCTTGCCTAAAGTATCTTTTCTCACAACAAATCTGTAATGTGCATAGATTGCAACTACGCAACTCACTAAACATGCTACCCTTTGCGTGCTGGTAGACAGATGAGGATGCCCTTTTCTCTTCCCTGCAATCTCTTTCTCACAGAAGAAATGTTGCGAGTTTGTATCTACTTCATCATTATTTTCATGGCAAGTGCTCGGCTGAGCTCCAATCTATGGTCCACCCTCGCCAAACTTTCACAAGAAACACCCGTCTAGCAGAAGACACTATCACTAATTGACCGCACTCTTTATCTGTGCCTAAACCTAAACGTAGATTCCATGAACAAAGATTCTTTCTTAGAACTGCACGCCTATGGAACTGTCTTCCGTTTTCCTGCTTTCCAGCTGAGTACAATATGGTTGTCTTCAAGTCTAACTTAAACAAGTTTTTCATGAGCCGTTCCATGTAAGTTAACAAATTTACCGAATTTCCATTACTAACGATTACTATATTGTCCAATGTCTACTGTACACTCTTTAACCCTTATCCTCGAGTGGCCTCTTGGCCTTGATAAGTGGCGATGCCTATGTAAAAAAATGACCATACCTTTTATCCCTAAAAAGCAATAGATGGACGTTACCCAGAAAGCAGTAACTGTTTAGCCGTGTGTAACCACTCTCGTGAGAAGGTGGTTAAGGACCCCTGTCTATCCGAATTCTTGGCTCGTGTAGTCTAGTCTTCTCTGAGGTTGTTACACCAAATCTGGTATGCTGAAAGCGAATATCGAAGCGGCAGGCAGGAAGAAAGACAACTCATGTAGACTATTCTACAGTGTTAATTTCGCAAAATTATATACAAGTGTTTTTACAATATCACTTAGTAACGTGTGAATGACTTTCGTCTCGAAGAAGCACCCTGCTTCGACAAGTTTCTGGGATTTGAAATGGAAAACTTACATCAAATTTGTTGCCAAGGTTGCTGGAAAAATGGTTACATCATTCTAACGCCCCAGAAAGTGTTCGACTCTCAACGCAATCCGCTAACGATATAAGAGTTTCAAATCCAATGTAAACAAATTCTTGTTGCGCCGTCCCCATAAACAATCAAATTCTACCCATTTTACACCATTGATGATTACTACACAACCACTTTACATTTATTAACCCTCATCCTCGAGTGGTATTTTGGCCTTTGTAAGTGGTGGCTCCCAAGTAAAAAAAAGAAGAAGCTAAATATGTCCTAAAATAGAGCTGGTCAGTGCCTCGTATCCTGCCTTGACAGCGTTCAATACCAGCTTTAAAACTGATGATACTCTTTCCTTTTTATTACAACCTCTTTCCACGGAAAAGACGTTGCTAGTTTATCCTTATTTTCACATTAAGTGCTCGTCTGAGCTCCAATCTATGGTCCAACTCCTGTAAAATTTTCACAACAAGAACTCGTTTACCTACAACCGATGTAAACAATTTCCCTCGACTCAATCGTTGTTGATAGTGGCTACAGATAGACGTGCCTAAATCTAAACGCAAATTCCATGAACAAAGCTCCTTTCTAGACCTGCCCGCCTGTGGAACTCTGTTTCACTGGTTTGTTTTCTAACTAACTACAACATGGTCGTCTTCAAGTCTAATGCAAACAAATTCTTGTTGAGTCATCCCCTTAAATAATCTACTCAATTTCCCCCACTAATGATCACTATGCTGTTGCCTTACGCTGTTCCACGGAACACATATTAATCATTATCCTCGAGTTGCCTTCGGACCTTGATATATAATGACTTCTTTGAAAAAAAGAACTAGGAAAAGTTATAAAGCATAAAATCTAATACAGTTGCAGAAACCACGTTTTGGAGGTCAATTATTATTTTAATTTCAAAAGATTCATGACACACCCCTTGTTGAATTTCACCATTTGTACGGCTTATCAAATCGTTTATGTTAGCAATTTCTGTCCAGTGACTCGTCAGGGTGTGCCAAGAGACGGATAGATGTTATCGCCACAGGAAGTCGTCTGATGACGGAGAGACGCAGTTCTGCCTTTTATGAAAGTTGAATCCGAACCCTTATCCATGTGCTCTGATCGTCCAAGTGTCGCAAACTGTTGCAAACCGCCGCAAAGTCGTCAGCTGCGTAAAGTAACTTACTCCTTAACTTGACTCAGGACCAGAAAATACCAAGCATTCTTGTCTCAGAACCAGAAAATCCTAAGCGTCTTGTCTTTGAGTGGAAAATAACTTACTCTCTCAGCCACTCACTATTTCATTTCCGACGGCTATCGGGATCTTGGTGAGTCATTTCTTTCATTGTCTGTGATTTTGGCTCCTTTTTGATTCCGACCAACTTCCCGGTGAATCACGTCCCAACGGTCCCCGAGGCTCTGGCTCTGAGCGGGAAGTGTCCATAATATCAAAGTTTGACACAATGAAAAAAAAAAGAAAAAAAAAGAAAAAGGAAGTTCTTACAGTTGTCTTAGTATCTCTTAAAGGAGGGGGGTTTGTGTGTGTGTTTTTTGTGTGTGTTTGTGTGTGTGTGTTTTGTGTATGCTTTTGCGCGCGCCTGTGTGTGTGTGTGTGTGTGTGTGTGTGTGTGTGTGTGTGTGTGTGTGTGTGTGTGTGTGTGTTAAGGTGTTATACTACCAATGTGTATTTCTTAACTCAAAAATATCCTTAGTTTGGCAGGATTACCTCTGATGGCCAAGAACATACTCTTGAGAGAACTGCGCCAGATCATCATCATGACATCGGATGAGTTCAAAAATTGTATTGCTGGCATTGGTTTCCCCGATATTTTATTAGTCTGGATTCTTTCTAAAAAGACATCCGGGATCCATTGCCAAAGTCGCTGGGAAAATGGTGGGATCCTTCTACCGCTCCAGTAGATATCTCACTTCTCTACCTATACAAAAGCCAACGATGGAGTACTGTTGCCACATCTGGACAGGACCTGCTAGAAGCAGCTTATCCTGCCTTGACAAAGTTGAAAATAGATTCGTAGCTTAGTTAGGGATGCCCTTTTCTCTTCCCTGCAACCTCTTTCCCACAGGAGCGACGTTACGAGCCTGTCTCTGCTTTATCGTTATTTTTATGGCAAGTGCTCAGCTGAGCTTCAATCTATGGTCCACCCTCGCCAAACTTTCACAAAAAATATTCGTCTAGCCAAAACCACTATCAACAATTTCCCACACTCGTTATATGTGCCTAAACCTAAATGCAGATTCCATGAACAAAGCTTCTTTCTTAGAACTGCATGCCAGTGAGACTCTCTTCCGATTCAATATAATTGTCTTCAAGTCCAATGTAAACAAGTTCTTGATGAACCATCCCATTAAGTAATCCAATTTATAAAATTCCCACTACTTATGTTTACTACGCTATAATCACATTGACTAATGTATACTCATTAATCCGTATCCTCGAGTGGCCTCCGGGCCTTGATAAGTGGTGATTCCTGTGTAAAAAAGAGTTACGATGGAACCACGTGAATGTTACCAACATCCAAAATGAAAGTGATTTTTAGTGGAATACACTGGATTCGAACTTTGGACATCCAGTTGGTCAGTCCGTGTCGTTAACTACTAGACCACCGCCATCTCCCACTGTGTTAGATTATCAGAGGCAAATCTAATGTTAACAAATGCTACATAATTACGTTCACGCACCGATTATCGTTAAGCAATATTGAGCTTGGTTAGTACTAGTTGGGTCATCATTTGGGAATACCAGGCGCTGTATGTGCGAGGACTGCGAGTTCTCTCTACAGAAAACCTTAAGAGACTAAAGTTTCATCTGCCGTAATTAGTATATACAAATGACTGTGGATATAATATTACCTATAAACTTCTGCCTTCTCTGAAAATAGATTTAAAGCTCTTAGGGAGAATGTCCCCTCAGAGAGAAGCAGACCAAATATCAAGGTCTCATGAAAAGAAACTGGAATCTTAGGGAGATATCAATCATACCAGTTATTATAGGTGCTACAGGGCTTATGACGAAGAACCTGAAGTCCTACCTAACTAATATTCCTGGTGAACAAAGTGCAAAAGAGATCCAGAAAATTGCACTTAAGGGAACAGCGAGGATACTAAAAAGAGCTCTCGGTTGGTTTCAATAAAAAGCAGGGCAATGTTGGCAGCTTGTTTGGCTGCCCCATACCCAGCATTACAAACTTTAAGGAAAGAAAATTTAAAAAAAAAAAAAAAAAAAAAAAAAAAAGGTAAATACGTGTCGAGTCATCTTCTTGGTGTCATTTTGTCTATATTTCTTAATCGTTTTCATCATTCGGTTGTCAGTTTCATCAACTTTTAATTGCTTTTCTGTTACATAGCGAAGACAATGTTTTAATTGCTACCCCACGCGAGCAAAATGTGACACAAGGTCGTTTCCATGTAGGGAAAACCAGCTCCCCAGAAAGGGGTGCTCTGGAAGTAGGCACAAAATAAAAATTGACTAAGGACAAAATAACTTGAGTGTCGCATCAGAACTGATGCTACACTGCGATCTTAGCTTTTGTGTACTTTTTTTCACGTGAAAGTGACTAAACGAGGAATCGAAAGTACTCGTGATATATATTAAACGGTATCATTTTTTTTTATCTTGAAATTAAAATGATTAGAAAAATTAACAACAACAAAAAGAAACAGTATATTTAATCAGAATAATTTTGTTGTGTTTAAAAATGTTTGCCTAAATCTAAAAATGTTGCCGAAATACTCACACTATAAGGAATGATATCACTTTTCTCTTCGGATGTTCTAATAGTCTAAGATTCTGTTCGTTTCTGTGGTCCTGGATATGACCTTAAACTATATCCGATGGTGAGGCCCCACATTGCGGGCTTTAGGGAGTGTGAAGACACCCTTTAATTGCGATTGCTCTCAGGTCCACTCTGACCCAGAGTGGTAGTACCTGTTAGGGTCCCAACTATGGGTTAAATAGAAACTGACTTGAAAAAATAAAACAAATATATTCTATTTTAAAAAAAAAATCTTCAAAATAACTGGATTCAGCATTAGATAACCTGGAAAGGGTTGATATGCCGTAAAACAAAAAACAACCAACAACAAGAACTGTTCGTTCCTGTAACAGAGCGTATATGGGCGCGTTTGAGAAAATGTAAGCAACAGCAACCGTTAAAGCACGTATGCAAATTAGCAAGTGTGCGCGAGCTTGTGTTTCGAAAAAAAAAAAAAGAGAAAGAAACAACTTTTTAAAAAAAAATGCGTAGTCGAGTTTTTTTTTCTTTCCTTTGTTTGTTTGTTTGTTTGTTCCTGCGACAATTTCATCAAAAGATTCGCCGTAAAAAAAATAAATAAATAAATAAATGGGTTCATTATGTTGTATGTGTTTTCTTTGCTACCATCGATTTCTAGAGAACTGTCTGCCTTTCATCTAAATCAGATGGTCTAGCAAAATAGAGAGAAGCAAAGCGCAAGCCGGGCAAGATAGACGTGTGAAAGACGAAAGCAAGAAAGCGCTGGAATTGTGTCGACAGAGACTTTTTAAAAATAATTAAATGCGTTGTTTTGGAAGACCTACGAGTGGATGCATTCTATTCGCAATTTTTTTTTAAAAATGCCGAGTCGAGTTTTTTGTTTCTTTCCTTTTCTTTATTTGTTTGTTCATGTAAAAAAATCTAAAAAAAAAAAATGGGTTCATTATGTTGTATGTGTTCTCTTCGCTAACATCAATGTCAAGGGAACTATCCGCCTTTCATCTGAATCAGATATTTTGCCTAAAGCACCGAATTAACATGGTGATGTTGAACAAATTAGACGTTTGCAATTCTCTGGTGCCAGTCGTCATATTTTAGCTATGTGATCTTGTTCTTCTTCTTTGGGACAAAGTCATTAATGATTAATTAGGGAGGGGGGCCTGTAGAAATTCCACAGCGGCATCTTTCACATATTGCTGCTGGACATTCTGTGGACGTTTAGCATGAATAGAGACCTCGTGATATTATTGTATCCCTTTTGTTAAAACTGCAAAAGTATTTATTTTAGTAATCTGGTTAATGTAGTGTCAGAATATATCTGCTTATTACAGTTTATCTCCAATATCCTTATAGGAATCTGTGACATGGACAGCTGGCGCGAACAGAAACCCCACGATATCATTATATCCTTTTTAGAAACTACCCTTGGTCAGAAGACCGAGGAGGTATATTTTCGTTTCATGTATAGTCCGAAAGCGACATCATTTAGTTTATTATTATTATTATTATTATTATTATTATTATTATTATTATTATTATTATTATTATTATAGATTGCGTCTTTGGTGGAGAATGGGAGGATAGAAGGTGAAAACTTACTACGAACATTAAATTGGCGAATCTATATACTAATTTAATGTTTGTAGTATAGTATGTTCTCGCCTTCTGTTCCCCTTTTTAATAAATAGGATCTTCCGATCGAATCTACAATTATATAAATGCAACTTTGTGTGTGCGTGTGTGTGTGTGTGTTTGAGTGTGTGTGTGAGTTCATTCTTATAGACTCCGAAACGGCTGAACAGATTTTCTTTAAAATTTACAGAACTTTAGTGTATAAGCCTGGGAGTGATCTTAGTTAAGTTTCGTCTCGGTATACCCCTAGAAAATTACCGATAATCGATAATCGAAACCGTTATTTTAATTTATCTATCATCGGTAAAGCCATTTTTCTATGTCCTTGCTTAGCAACAATGATAGAACAGCGGGTCATGAAAATTCTACTGCGGGTAAGTTGATAGCGTGTTTTTGTTTTTTTGTTTTCTTTTTTGCATGACGTGGTCTGTAGGTTGAAACTCCGCACATAAATTTCTTAATTTTTTTTAAACTGCAAAGCATTTTATAAGACTTGAAAATTTACGTGCTTTTTGTTTGTTTGTTTTTTTTTTGTTTTTTTTTGGGGGGGGGGGGTTTGCATTACGTGGTCAGTAGGTTCAAACCCTGCACGTAAATTTCTTAATGTTTTTTGTTTTAATTAAAATAATATATTTAAGCGTATTTTACCACTGGAAAACATTGTGCTAGTAATTCATAATCTGGAAACTGTAACACACGCACATGCGTTAAAGATACTACGGTATTAATGTATAGACAAGCAGAACTCGTGGAAATTCCACGGTAGTTGAATTTTTTTAAAACACAATATAAATAAAATGAATAAAAATAAAACAAATAACGACGAATTTTAAAAAAATTTTAACAAATTATTTTGAACCTTTTTTTTACGTGGGGATCACCACTTGTCAAGGCCCGGAGGCCACTCAGGGATAAGGGTGTACAGTAATCAATGAGATAGTATTGGAGTAATCATTAGTATTGGAGATTTGATAGAGTGTCTTACTTAAGGGGGCGGTTTGTCAGGAATTTGTTTATATTGGACTTGAAGACATCCAATTTGTGGGAAATAGGCAAACGGAAGAGAGTTCCACAGTCGTGCACTTCTGAGAAAGAAGCTCTGCTCATGGAATCTACGTTTGGATTTAGGCACAGATAAAGAGTGAGGAAAATTATTGACAGTAGTTTCAGTCAGACGGGTGTTTCTCGTGAAAGATTGGCGAGGGGGGACCAGAGATTGGAGCTCAGACCAGCACTTCCATGGAAATAACAATAAAACAAAGACAGGCTCGCAACGTCTCTCCTGTGGGAGAGAGGTTGCAGGGAAGAGAAAAGGGCATCCCCACTAAACTACGAAGTCTATTTTGTACTCTGTCAAGGCAGGATAGGCTGTTTTTTGCAGCTCCTGCCAATGTGTGGCAGCAGTATTCCATCCTTGGACGTACTTGGCTTTTATACAGATAGAGAGTTGCATCAGTAGTGAGATATCTTCTGGAGCGGTAGAAGGACCCTACTATTTTCCCAGCGTCCTTGGCAACAGACCTGATGTACGTGTTCCATTTCAGATCAGAAGTAAAGGTCACACCCAGAAGCTTGTCAAAACATGGAGCCTCCCCAAGACGAGAGCCATCCATTTCAATTGATGCCAGATGGGTATCAGAGCGTTAATGATGTAAAGATAGAAGCTTGGTTTTGGATGCATTAAAAGTGACCAGCCACCTCTTCCCCCACTGCACCACGCGCTCAAGATCAGAGGAGAGAAAATCCGAGAGAACTTTGTCATTTACGGCCTTTGATGTGTTGCCGTAGATGGTCGAGTCATCAGCATAATTGATTTTATAAATTAGATTTCTTCAATGTAAATTCAACACACAACGCATTTTTTGTTTTGTTTTTTGTTTTGTTTTTGTTTTGTTTTGTTTTTTTTTCTTGTTTATTTCAAAATTATTTTTATATAATTTATAAAGGAACAGATATCAATTCGCACATTTTTTTTTAAATTTTAAAAAGAATCTATAAACAAAACAAAAAGCTTGCAGTCTCCTCTCAACAGGACTTTCTTTTTCAAAATTATAAAATAATTTGAAACGTTAAATAGACAGCCATGTTTGTTTGTCGTTTTGAAAATTTTTGGAGAAGAAATTTTTTTAATGATTTTTAACTGATCTTTATTAGTTAAATGGCATTAAAACTCTTTTTATTATCTCCGGCTTTTTGTTCACTTTTTTACGTGAAAGTGACTAAACGAGGAAACGAAAGTATGCGTAATATATATTAAACTATTAACAATCTTTTTGATCTGGAAATTAATTGGTTGGTTGGTTCTTTTTGTTTTACGGCATACCAACCCTTTTCGGGTTATTTAATACCGAATACAAAGATTTTGAAGAACAATTTTTAATAGAATATTTGTTGTTTTCAAGTTGGTTTCTATTTAACCCATGGTTGGGACCATAACAGGTACTACCACTCCGGGTCAGAGTGGACCTGTGAGCAATGGCAATTAAAGGGTTGCTCCACACTCCCCAAAGCCCACAAGCTGGGGCCTCACCACTGGATACGGTTTAAGGTCATATTCAGGACACTGGAAATTAAAATGATTATTAGAAAAATTAACAAAAAAAAACGGTATAATTAATCAGAATATTTTTGCTTTGTTTAAAAATGTTGCCTAAATCGAAAAGATGTTGCCTAAATCTTAAAAATGTTGCCTAAATCTAAAAAATGTTTGCCTAAATCTAAAAAATGTTGCCTAAATCTAAAAAATGTTGCCTAAATTTAAAAAATGTTGCCTAAATCTAAAAAATGTTTGCCTAAATCTAAAAAATGTTTGCCTAAATCTAAAAAATGTTTGCCTAAATCGAAAAAATGTTGCCTAAATCTAAAAAATGTTGCCTAAATTTAAAAAAATGTTGCCTAAATCTAAAAAATTTTGCCTAAATCTAAAAAGTGTTTGCCTAAATCTAAAAAATGTTTCCTAAATCTAAAAAGTGTTTGCCTAAATCTAAAAAATGTTGCCTAAATCTAAAAAATGTTGCCTAAATCTAAAAAATGTTTGCCTAAATCTAAAAAATGTTGCCTAAATCTAAAAAATGTTTGCCTAAATCTAAAAAATGTTGCCTAAATCTAAAAAATGTTTGCCTAAATTTAAAAAATGTTTGCCTAAATCTAAAAAATGTTGACTAAATCTAAAAAATGTTTGCCTAAATCTAAAAAATGTTTGCCTAAATCTAAAAAATGTTTGCCTAAATCTAAAAAATGTTGACTAAATCTAAAAAATGTTTGCCTAAATCTAAAAAATGTTTGCCTAAATCTAAAAAATGTTGCCTAAATCTAAAAAATGTTTGCCTAAATCTAAAAAATGTTGCCTAAATCTAAAAAACGTTGCCTAAATCGAAAAAATGTTTGCCTAAATCTAAAAAATGTTTGCCTAAATCTAAAAAATGTTGTCTTAATCTAAAAAATGTTTGCCTAAATCTAAAAAATGTTGCCGAAACACACACACAATAAGGGCTTGTCTTTTCAGATTTTCTAATCGACTTAATCTCTGTTCATTTCTGTAACAGAACGTATATGGCCTATAAAGGCAGGTAATTCGTCTCTCATTAATTAATGTTTGCAATGATGGATTTTTATAACACCGGGCATACGGACAAGTAAATTAATATTTAAATTATCTTGAGTAAATTCAGTTTTGGTTTGGAGAGATGGGGAGTAGAGAAGGGAAAGTTCCTTGTTGTGGCTGTAACTAGACGAAATCCTGCCTTGAATATATCACAATCGAAGGCATAGTATCAACATAACGATACAGTAGATAGACGTTAAAAAACATCTCTGCAAAATATGCTGTAGTGGAATAAAGAGAGCATCCTTACTCTAGATTCCGAAATCCTTTGGTTTTGTCTTGGATTTGTTTCAGTCACTAGATTGCGAAGTCGATATTGAACTTTGCCCAGACAATAAAGAGGGATCCGAGCGCCACCTCCACAGGTATAACAGCAGTAATCCTGTTAGATATTCACCAGGCAACGCCGAAGACGTGCTGGTCGACATTTATTCTGAGTGTTATCGAATTTATAAAAATAGAATGTCAGAAATAGGGTTATTATAGCGAAATAAATATTTACCGATAAAATTATTTACATTAAGACATTTTAATAAATATTTATTATTTTATTATTACTACAAGCAGTGGAAGATGTTTCTTAAACCAAAATCAAATAAAAAAGATAATTTAAGTAACCGATTTTTGCATTTTTCCGATTTCGATACTGATTCCAATACCCCAAAAAGCTCCGATTTTTCCGGTTCCCGATTCCGATTCCAATTAATCGTCCCAACACTAGTTAATATATTTTTTTATAAAAAGAAAACCAATGACCGGAGTTTATTTCCTTATTGCTTCTGCGAAGGAGTTTACATTGCTATTAGACCCAACGGTCAACTTGAATCATTTTTCAGGAAGTATCTACCTGGAGAGGAGTGGCTACATCGATGCCAGAGAAAGGACAACAAACGTAACGTGGCATGGGCCGCACTTGTCTCCCTTTTAATTTTATTATTCATTTTAATTTTAATACAGGGTGACCAAAAAAAAAAAACAACAGCTAAATGGAGGCCATCTAGAACATATGCTGTAGAACGGGGAAAAAAAAGGCCAAAGACCCTAATGTTTTCATGTGATGTAGGAAATAATCTCACAACACAAGCAATAATTTTATAACCTGATGCGCCCCATCCTGGGGAGGTACGCCAGTATATGAGTTCGTTTTAGACCTTCCGATCATGAAACGCCCAAAAATGTTCAATAGTTATTCTGGTCAACCAGAACAATTTTAACAACCCGACAATTTGGCCTTGATTGTCTACACGAGGACAGAGTTCGACGAAGGATTCTGGTTATTCTGTTTCAACAAGAAAAGTTCTCCGATTCAGAAAGACAAGTGCAATCCACGCCACGTTGTGTTTGTTGTTATTGGTTCGCAGGCCACAGTCCGGCGACGAGGTATGCACTCCTCTTCAGTCAAAATTAAATAATAATGTTACTATTTAGAAAACCATTTTTAACATGGGAAGGGCGTTGGGCTTTGTTAACTATTATGTGCCTTCCTTCTATGAATGTTTAAATTTTATTTTAATTATATAAAATTGGTGGGTTATTAAATTGGTTTGCTTTGCTGTAAAAAAAGAACAAGCAAAAATAAAAACGAGATGCAAATAACAATAATAACTGATTCAAGTTGACCGTTGGGTCTGGTAGCAATGCAAACTCCTTCGCAGAAGCAATAAGGAAATAAACACCAGTCGTTGATTTTCCTTTTTATAAAAAAAATATAATAACTAGTGTTGGAACGATTAATTGGAATCGGGAATCAGAAAAATCGGAGCTTTTTGGGATATCGGTATCGATATCGGAATCGGAAAAATTTGAGCCTATTTTCCGATGCCAAAACCGACTCCTTAAATTATCTTTTTTTCATTTAATTTTGGATTAAGAACCATCTTCCACTGCTTGTAGTAATAATAAAATAATAAACATTTATTGATTTAAACTTCCAGAAAGACTAAAATCTCTAGACCATCCCCTCACAAGTATATTTTTACGTTTGAGAAAATACAGGCACATTTAAGATGTGTTTTGACAGTAATCTGGACAAAATAACACTTTTATAGTAAAATATTTAGAGATTTATAAAGAATCAGAATCGGCAATTGTATCGGAATCGAGAAAAATAGTGGAATGAAGAGATCATCCTTACTCTAGATTCCGAAATCCTTTGGGTTTGTCTTGGATTTATACCGAATCCAAAGATTTTGAAGAAAAATTTTTAATAGAATATTTGTTGTTTTCAAGTTGGTTTCTATTTAACCCAAAGTTGGGACCCTAACAGGTACTACCACTCCGGGTCAGGGTGGACCTGTGAGCAATGGAATCGTCCCATCACTAATATTAATAGAAATTATATGACTACAAAGTTCTGATAAAATACCACTGTACAAAGACAAATGTATAGATAATCGAAATCAAATTACTGAGTCTACAGTCAACACATGTCACATTACCTGCGACCGATAGTGCTTAGTACTAATAGAACGCCAGAAAGAATGTAATCATAGAGAAACAAATATTTACAGATAAAATTATTAACGTTAAAATGTTTTAATTGAAAAGAATTTAAGAACATAAACAATAATCTGAAAATAGGTTGACCTCAAGAATCTGACGTAGCTTTATGTATAGGTCACTTGACGTGGAGTTAGGCTAGAGCTTGAAAGACACGTATCATTCGTTAATTAAGAGACGGTCTTCAGATCGTGCTAGCTCCCAGTATAGAGGATCAGAAATGGCGATAGTCTAGAACCAACGTTACAACATTCCAATGGGGAAACATCTGTAATAAAGCTGCTGAAAAGACAACCAGAGATTTATTTATTCATTGGGATGAATCTTCTTTGCAGTTTTCTGTCGAACGAAACCAAAGACGGACCAAGTATTTTCTCCGATTGGTCCGATGTTAAAACCTCAGAGTACAGTTATTTGTCCCTTTCTGTTGTAAATGTTACATGTCTGTTGTTAAACTGTATCTGTTAACATTGTCGTAATCAATTCAACAAACGAACACACGTATAGTCACACGTCATATAGATGACTGTGATATATATATATATACAAACGTATATACACTCTGTATAATGGTAGATGATTTCGTCAAGTGTAAGGTACTTCTAGGGCAGTCAAACACGATCTAAAGCAAGATATTTACGAGCATTGTACCTTCTCACACGACAGAATAAATTTTATGCTCATTAAAAAAAATCTCTCTCATTTCAAGACCAATCGCAATTACCAACCCAGCGATTCAATTTCATGCGACTGGTCTCAAATCGATTGATATTATAATGAGATCGATTTCCGGGCCATTTAATTCTCAGGTCGAACATTCGGTGCCAAGTGACCATTAGTTCACAGAATGTTACGGATCAGGGGACAGACATTAAAGGTTGATCATGGAAGCAACCAATTTTAGGTGAATGCGAGTCTAAATTAATCAGTATCTTCACACGCGCCGTCTAGCGGGCGCCGATAATTTAAGTGATGATAATAATACCGAAATTGATTCGGTCTGATCCCGTTCGTCTCTAAGAGAAGATGAAGATGGGCAAAATGGTTAACAGAAAGTGACTGCTGACGGACATTACACCGGGTTGAGTATTGTTGGAATTAGATATATACTAGTAGGACTCGTGTCTCGGCGTTGCCCAGGGGATCATTGTGAGAATGAAGGGAGTATTTCTGTGTACATTTTAGGAATAGGCAACCAGATATTTGCGGTCGTGATTTTCGGAGAAAGCTGAAGCGAGCTCCGATTCTTTTACACAATACGAACCGAACCAAACCGACTTTGGAAACTAGCTGACCGAGTCGAGTAATTTTAGAAATTACGGAATGAAAAAATGCCCGTATCTTCAATCAGACTGGTATCAATAACAACTTCCTGCCTAAATTCACACACACACACACACACACACACACACACACACACACACACACACACACACACACACAAACACACATGCACACACGCATATATATATATACATATATATGTATATATATAATATTTAAAAGGCTACATGTCTGTCTGTCTGTCTGTCTGTCTGTATATTTTCAAACTCTATCTTCTACGAAGCGAAAAGTCGCAGAGCGGCGCTAGGAGCCTCAAATGATTGGATTTTTAACGGCCCACTTTTTTAATTGTTTTAGCCGTTTAAAATAAATTTAAAGTGTCAAAAACGAGATACATTTTGCACATTTATCTACGTTTATTTTAAATTTTTAACTTTTCATGATGTCATATGCATTTCACATTGGTACAGTGGTAACATCATTAGCTTTAAACAGTTCAGTTTCAGTTTCGATTCTAACTTATGGCCCCCAAACACTTTTTTACTTTTGAAATAATGACACTATAACAATACATACGGAAAATTAAAATATCATATTTAAGCGTATTTTACGCTCGGAAAAGGGACACACCGCTAGAATATATATATATATTATAAATTTTTACTTTTAAAATATTGTTAATTTCAATATATACCGTTTTCTTTTAACTGGTTGAGACTGTTATGATAAAAACTGAATCACTGTTAATTTGTTACGTTATCGTATCATAAATTAGCTTTTGTTGTATATTAGTTGAAATTGGAATGGAGGTGATACGATAGTTTATAAATAGACACGTTTTAATAACGTGTCTATTTATAAAGGATTGCGTGTTTAATTATCTTACCAGAGTCAATGTCGTTGTGTGTGTGATCTCTAGCGGTCTTTCTATTACAACAGGCTCCATTTCACACCTGACTCAGTTCAAACACCTGTAAAACAGAAACCACAATTAGTTCAGAGCTGTAATTTGCCACATAAACCATAGAAATATAAATCATTGCACATGCAATATTTCAGTTCGATCAGACAACTGGAGGTTTGTCAGAGGCATTACTTATTGCACGCCCCTCGTAATAGTATATATATATGTTATATTACGTATCATAAAATGATCGCTTGTTGTATATTGGTTGAAACTGGAATGGAGGTGATATATTAAAACGTGTCTATTTATAAAGGATTGGTACGTTGTATGTGTGATCGCTTAGTGGTCTTTCTATTACATATGTTCATATGCTGTTAAGTGTGAATATTTGTGACATGCATTTTCACATACCTTCTGCTTCTTCGTTGGTCCATCTGGAAATTCTCGTCTGGGAGGGAGACTTGATACCTGTTTTGGGGGACGAAGATTTATTTCACACCAAGACAAGAAATCGGTTCTATAGTTTATTTCACTTTCCCAGATGTCTTGCAGAAGGTAGAAAGTGAATTTGGCCTTTGTTGTAGGTCTTATTTCTACCACGTTAGCGTTCGTTCCCCACCCCCAGCGAAGGGGGGGGAGACAACGGCGAAGCCGTCCGCTTTCGTCCAAGTCGCAACCAAATCTTCTCGATTCAGCTAACCTGATCGATCACATGACTCACACGCAATCCAATTAGCTGATCTTAACTTCCTGTCAACGTGTCTACATTGTAATTCACACTCTCCCTCCCCCCTCTCTCTCTCTCTCTCTCTCTCTCTCTCTCTCTCCATTCTCTAACAAATTTTGAATAAAGCTCAATTCATCTATTTCATCGGTGCAGAGCATGTATAGTACGAAACTTTCTTGAAATTTAAAGACTTAAATTTTTTCTTATTTATAACTCTTGCTTATTTCATCCTGGATCTCGTCGTTTCGTAAATAGGATGACAATTTTATGATTTTATGTTTTCATAAAAATCTCAAAAATCTCGCCAATCCGTCAGGTGTGATTTGCATTCGATGTTACTAACAAAAAGATCATTTTATACATGATAAACCTTGTGCGTTCGTTTTGGGGAAAAAGGAATTCTATCCCCGCGTTGTTACAGGTCGGCTGATAAATAGAGAGTGGAACGATAAAACTGTCGCCATAAAAAAGACGACATAATTCCATTTCCGTTTGATGAAAATCGGTTTTCTTTCTTTGTTGTAGACCATCTACTAGTTAGCCAGTTGTGTACAAATCCCAAATCTCATGTCTGAAAGTGACACAATATTCAACGAGCGAGATCCGAGATGCGCCGCTGTACAAGCCATGTTTTCTGCCGATCCGAGTTATGACAACATGACCTTGTTCAGCACCCGCAAAATGCAACGCTGGATTGCCACGAATAACAGGGACATGACCAGGGTGATAAAAGCAAAGTTTTCGGCCACGGTTATCGTCTTTGGTGTTGTTTCAAGTGAGTGCCACATCTCACCTCCTCGAAGTTGGCTTTAAAGTCAACACCAAAGTGTACCCGGGTGTGCTGAAGAGTGTTGTTATGCACTGGTGTAATCAAGTGGCCGCTGGTAGTCCTGGGTATGGCAGCAGGACTCGGCACCGGCCCAAAGAGACCAAGGAGTACTACGACTTTATACCCTTCTATCACTTGCCCGTTCCTCCTCCAACCTGAACCCGCTGGACTACTTTGTTAGATCATACATCGAGAACATCAACAACATACCTTCCTAGGACATCAAAGCCAGCTTGATCACCGCCATCCACCGAGTATTTGCTGAGCTCCCGCCGGCACTTGTGGCAAAGACGTGCTCCCAGTTCCGGACCTGTATCGAAGCGGTGATTGAGGCTGAAGGTAGCTACATTGAATAGATGTCAGCTCCACTACATATTCAAGTTACCTGAGTTGATTTTGTCAATAAAAATATTAAAATAAAGCTGCAGTGTTGTTTCCTTTAGGACGACAACTTCATCGTTCCACCCTGTACATATATAAATAAGGATATATTATAAACGAAAATTGCGTGCTCGGTACATAGGTAGCTAGCTAGCTAACTAGCTAGCTAGCTAGCTA
The DNA here is from genome assembly GCF_053919585.1 of Euprymna scolopes. Classification (NCBI taxonomy): domain Eukaryota; kingdom Metazoa; phylum Mollusca; class Cephalopoda; order Sepiida; family Sepiolidae; genus Euprymna; species Euprymna scolopes. The sequence goes on from NC_136503.1 coordinate 108,488,929, forward strand.
GCTAGATAGATAGATAGATAGATAGATAGATAGAGTCTGATCATGCTAAGATAAATAGATAGATAGATCTTTGTATAAACATAGATAGATAGATAGATAGATAGATAGATAGATAGATAGATAGATACATACATACATACATACATACATAAACTTTACCATGCTGAGATAGATAAATAGATAGGTATGGCCGCTGATAGATAGATAGATAGATAGATAGATAGATAGATAGATAGATGTACAGTAAATTAAATGGATAGATTGCGATTATTTCCCGGCCGATTCACGTGGTTGTTTTTCCGATTGGTAAGATGGGCAGATGAGGAGTGGGAACGTTACGGATGAAGGTTAACTGTTCGCCCTCGCCCCGCTCCATCGAGTGTTCGTAATTATTATTAGCAAACCGATTAGGATTCCAGCTCGATTCTCTGGCAAACATTGCTTCTCCTGCCTATCAGCCACAAATTGGTCGAGATTATTAGTGCACCTACTATGTACTTCATTGAGACCATTGTACTCGCCTGTGCGGTTGTAAGTCAATAAGAAAGAGTGGCAGGTGCTTTAACTGGTGACCGGGAGCAAAGCAAAAAAATGAGGACACAAATAAAATGCAGTAGAGGCATACATTTTCTACAATGAGGAATGAATAAACAACTTCAGGGAAACCAAGATATATATATATATATATATATATATATATATATATATATATATATATATATAATTATTTTTTTACTATAATAATTAAATACCTACAGACACTAGTGTTTCATCCTTTCGGGATTCTTCGGTGCAGGGTGTCACGATTACTACCAGTCGAACGATTCGAACCCCGCGACACGAGATATCTCTGGCTCGATTAGCGGAGGCCGCATCCATTCGGCTACTATTAACCGTGTGAAATAGCGTTGAATTTTAAACATTTTAATTTAAATGTTCATTACGTCAGGCAGACAGTGATCAAATCGTTATACGATGATCTACGCATAAGAGCTAAATTGACCGACTTTTAATTCAACAGAAAGTGCTCAACGATAATATATTCAGACGAGTATTGTTAAATAGCACGGAGTGTTCTTGCTTAATAAGTTTTCTTTGTAGTTTTTCAATTTTTCTAATTGTCTTTCTCAGTTGACTCTTTGTAAGAAAGTTCCCTAGTCCTCTTCGTCCATCTGTTTCGTTTTTTGTTTTCTTTCTTGACTGAGTTAATATATATATATATATATATATATATATATATATAGTCATTCACATACAGTACTGTTTCGCTGTTTTACTGCTCATCAGTGAGGCTAGACAAGCAACTACCTCAAGCCAGGATCGAAGCCCGTTAGCCCATATGACAGTACACACACACACACACACACACACACACACACACACACACATATATATATATATATATATATATATATATATATATATATATATATATTTAAAAGAGTGTAGCCATCAACAATTGTGGGGTTTTTTTAAAGGTTTTCATCATATTTTTATTTTAAAATATTTTTATAACGCGTTTCGAGCTTAGGATGTGCTCTCTTCAGATATTTTCGTAAAAAGTTTTTCTTTAAAATGGGAGTTTGTGGATATGCCTCCGCTGATATTAAATATGTTTTTCATAGTGGTGCGATGCGTGTGTTCAGTGTTTAGACGTTCTGTCTCCAACTGTAAGTGTTTCACTGTGACCGGTCAAAGTTAGTTTCAAAGAGTGTTTTTTAGTCCATACGGTGAAGGTTTTTATGGCTTCTTTAGAGTTCTTTTTTAAAGACTTTCTTTCCCCATGTATAGCATACACTCACACACAATCCCATACGCATACATATATATTCATGTACATGTACACATGCACACGCACACAGGCACACACACATACACACACGTACATACATAGAAATATATGTAGGAGCATACATATATACACATATACATACCCACCTACACACTCACACACGCACTCGCATACATCCACCGCTAACAATTATTTTTATTTTTTATTTTTTATTTTATATATATATATATATATACACTTTTCCCCCCCCCCTACCAAAACACGCATGTATATATGCGCTTAATCATTCAGACATATGTACACGCACCCACACACACACACAAGTAAGATGGAGAATAATAGGTAGAAGATATATATACACACACATACACGCACATACACACATATATGTACACACATATATGTATGTGCACATACACTCACAAACATCCACATACTATGTAGGCACATACACATACACACACACATGCACACACACAGACATATGCAGGGGCTCACACATACGCGTATATCCATATTCACACGGACACATTTACCCACTCATACATGTGCATACATATGTATATATACATACATACACACATACATACGGATGTGTATACACTCATCCACCCATATATATATATATATATATATATGGGCACATGCATTCACAATCCCACACACACATACATATTCATACATCCCACCTTATGTATATATTGGTTGGAGTTTCCTTTCCAATCCATGCACATATGCATACATGGATTCGGTCACCCAAACATAAGTGCACGTATATATACAAACAAGATGTAGCATAGATAACAGATGATATATAATTATACACACACGCATACACAATCATATGTGTACACCCACGCACATACACATATACACACGCACACACGCGCGCACACACACATACATACGTTTAATTTCTAGTTGTTTGTTTAGTTAAGAGAAATGGTACTGTACTGGGTATGGGCGCGCGCACCCGCGAAAGTGTGCGTGTGCCTTATTGTGCTTTTTTGTTGTTTCGTGTGTGAGGGTGCACACCTACCCAAGCAGTCATGCGTGTAAGTGTATTTTGTGTTTTGCCTATTTATGTGTATAATTATGGAGAGACGTTTAAGGCGGGGTTAAACTTTGTTATGAAATTTTTTTCTTGAGTTAGCAAGTAGAAGTAGTTGTCAGTTTGGAAGATGGGCATTATCTCGAATCTGCCTCCACTGCATGCGTGTATATGTTGTGATACATGTAGGTGTCTATTTTCCGCGATTTTGATGTTGGATCGGTGTAGGGCTACTCTATTACTAAGGTTTTTTGTAGCGCCTATGTAGGATTTATCGCATGCTGGACATTTTATTACATAGATTACGTTTTTTGAGGTGCAATCTAGGTTTTTTTAAATTTTGAATGTTTGTATGGGGTTCGCAAATGTGTATGTGTTTCCCTCTAATATTATGTTGCAGACTCCACATCGTTGTTTGTTGCATTTTGTGACTCCTTTTGTTGCGTCTTGATTGAGTTTGGATGAGGTAAGAATGCGTTTTAGGTTTTTGGGTTGGCGTTTGCTTTTTATTATTTTTGTTGTTTTAAGGAAATTGTTTAGTTTGCTGTTTTGGTTAAGTAGGACGAGGTTTTTCGTTATCTCTGTGAAAAGTTCCGGGTTGTTTGTGTTGTGTGTGGAGACGTATGTTAGGATTTGTTCTTTGTTTCGTTCTTTAGGGGTTCTCAAATCTTCTACTGGTATATTTGTCGCAAGTTGGATCCCTTTGTCTATAAGTTGTGATGGGTATTTTTCTTTTTCTTAAATTTATTCGTAGTTCCTTGAGTCGGATTTTTCGAAGGTTATTGTCCGTGATTATGGTGCAGATTCTACGTGCTAGGGTGTAGGGAATTGATTTTATGCAGCTTTTAGGGTGGTGACTTTTAAAGTGTAGGTATTGTTGGGTGTCTGTAGGTTTGCGGTAAATGTCTGTGATAATGTTATTGTCTTTAATCTTTATCAGTATGTCTAGGAAAGGTAATTCTGTAGAGCTTTGTTCTATGGTTAATTTAATTTTTGGGTGTAGGTTCTGGAGTATGGTGTGTAAGTCTGTGATGTCCCCCCATGTGGGTTTCCATAGGATGAAGCAGTCATCTAAGTACCTTTTCCATGATTCTACAAACAGTATTTTAGTGCTGTGGCCAAATTTTTGTTCTATTTTTTTTATATAGGGTTTCTTCTAGGTAGGCTAATGTAAGGGTTGCGTAAGTCGGTGCCATTTTCGTTCCCATTGCTGTACCTAGTGTTTGGATGTAGTTGGTATTGTTGAATTCGAAGGAATTATTATTTAGAATTATGTCTATACTATCGGTAATGAATTGCTTTGTGAATCTGGGATGTAGTGTTTGTGCGTGTCTGTTGATCCAAAATAGTATTGCTTCTTTTCCTAATTCATGGGGTATATTACTATATAAACTACTAACGTCAAATGTAACTAATAGTGTCCCGTTTTCTACTGTATGTGGTAAGGTAGTGAGAAAATGGATGTCGTCCCTTATGTAGCTCTTAACTTGATCTGTGAAAGGTTGTAATAAGATGTCTATTAAGTTGCTAAGTCTGCTTGTCGGACAGGCTGGTCCTGCTACAATGGGTCTAAATGTAAGGTCGCTAGGGTTTGGAGCGCTAATATATTCTGAGTTTTGTGTATCGATGGCAAGTTTTATTGTGCCAGATTTGTGTATTTTAGGCAGTCCGTAGAAGTTGTTGGTCTTTGTAATGAAATTTGTGAGGAAGTCCTTTTCTTTCTTTTTTAATATTTTGTTGTGTGTTGTACAAAGTTTTGTGATTTTTGAGATGGTGGTATTATCTATGTTGGTACTAATGGGTTTATAGTAGTGTTTGTCATCCAGTAATTCTGTAATTTTTGTTTCATAATACGTTCTGTCCATGATTACTACGGCACTGCCTTTGTCTGCTTCTTTTATTATTATGTCATTATTATTACGGATCTTTTCGAGTGCTTGTTTTTGCTTATGTGTGAGGTTGCTTGTGGTTTTGTGTTTTTTTTGGAGGTTAAGGTTCCAGAGATTTTCGAAGTAGCTGTTTAGTTCTTTTGTGTTGTTCTGTTTATTAGGGAAATATGTTGATTTGTTTTTTACTAAAGAATCATCTTTGTCCCCTTTGTTATCTAGTGTTTCTATTAGTCTGAATTTCCGTTCGAATTCTTTAAGGTCCTTTTTTAGTTCTGCTATATTGCTTTTAGGGGTGGGGCAGAATTTGAGGCCCAGCTTCAGTATTTCCATTTCGTTCTTTGATAAGGAGTATGTGGATAAATTGATGATTTTGGGTCTATTTTTTTCTAACCTGGAATTGTTGTTCCCTGGGGGCTTCCTAAAAAATGCTGGGAGTTGTTTGTTTCCTTGTTTCGAGGAGTGATGTGTTTTAGGGTGGTGTGATGTCTCCTTGTAAAATGAGTGTCGTGTACAATATTGTGAGGGTTCAGTGATAAATGGTTGAATGGGTTGTCGTTATATGTTTTTTGTGTTGGATAGTTGTGTTTCAGTTGGAATTGGTGTTGCTGTTGAGGATACATGCATTGTTGTATAGGGTTGTGTTGTCGGGGTTTGTTGTAGGGGAGGTCTGTTTGTTGGGATTGGTGTTGCATGGGATATTCTGATTGTTCCCGTTGATGGGGGAGGTGCCTTAGGGGTTTGTTTCTTTGTGTGGGATATGAGGGGTGAGAGTTGTAGGTAGTGTTTTGAATTATGTGATGTCTCAGGTAGTTGTGTTGCATTGTGGGGGTGTTTTGGTAGGGGTTGTTTAGTAAAGGTATTTTTTCGTTGTTTGTGTTAGCGATGTAGTGTCTGTGGGAATTGACTTTTGATTGTGTTCGCTGAATTATATATCATCTGTTATCTATGCTACATCTTGTTTGTATATATACGTGCACTTATGTTTGGGTGACCGAATCCATGTATGCATATGTACATGGATTGGAAAGGAAACTCCAACCAATATATACATAAGGTGGGATGTATGAATATGTATGTGTGTGTGGGATTGTGAATGCATGTGCCCATATATATATATATATATATATATATATATATATATGGGTGGATGAGTGTATACACATCCGTATGTATGTGTGTATGTATGTATATATACATATGTATGCACATGTATGAGTGGGTAAATGTGTTCGTGTGAATATGGATATACGCGTATGTGTGAGCCCCTGCATATGTCTGTGTGTGTGCATGTGTGTGTGTATGTGTATGTGCCTACATAGTATGTGGATGTTTGTGAGTGTATGTGCACATACATATATGTGTGTACATATATGTGTGTATGTGCGGGTATGTGTGTGTATATATATCTTCTACCTATTATTCTCCATCTTACTTGTGTGTGTGTGTGTGGGTGCGTGTACATATGTCTGAATGATTAAGCGCATATATACATGCGTGTTTTGGTAGGGAAAAAAGTGTATATATATATATATATATATATATATATATATATATATATATAAAATAAAAAATAAAAAAATAAAAATAATTGTTAGCGGTGGATGTATGCGAGTGCGTGTGTGAGTGTGTAGGTGGGTATGTATATGTGTATATATGTATGCTCCTACATATATTTCTATGTATGTACGTGTGTGTATGTGTGTGTGCCTGTGTGCGTGTGCATGTGTACATGTACATGAATATATATGTATGCGTATGGGATTGTGTGTGAGTGTATGCTATACATGGGGAAAGAAAGTCTTTAAAAAAGAACCCTAAAGAAGCCATAAAAACCTTCACCATATGGACTAAAAAACACTCTTTGAAACTAACTTTGACCGGTCACAGTGAAACACTTACAGTTGGAGACAGAACGTCTAAACACTGAACACACGCATCGCACCACTATGAAAAACATATTTAATATCAGCGGAGGCATATCCACAAACTCCCATTTTAAAGAAAAACTTTTTACGAAAATATCTGAAGAGTGCACACCCTAAGCTCGAAACGCGTTATAAAAATATTTTAAAATAAAAATATGATGAAAACCTTTAAAAAAAACCCACAATTGTTGATGGCTACACTCTTTTAAATATACATTTTTTCTCTCGTCGGAACTACACAACCATCACTTTAAATATATATATATATATATATATATATATATATATATATATATATATATATATATATATATATATATATATAAATTTAGGCTTGAGATATTCAAAAATAGGAACCAATGAATTCAACAGAAGGTTATTAGATAATGCTCGATAGCAAGAGTAAAGTATTTTTTTATTTAAAAGGTAAACAGTTACATTTATTCGCTACAAACAGCTATCTGTTTCAGTCAATGAGGGTCGCCTGATGAAGTCTGACTGAAACAGATAACTATTTGTAGCGACCAAATGTAACTGTTTACCTTTTAATATATATATAATTTAACGGATTTTAATATGCATATATATATATATATATATATATATATATATATATATATATATATATATATATATATATTATAATCGGTAATTATGTATATATAATATATAGAGTTCAAAATAGACTTCGGGGCTTGGTGGGAGATGTCCTTTTCTCTTCCTTGCAACCTCTATCTCACAGAAGAGATGTTGCGAGTTTGTCTCTGATGTATCGTTATTTTCATGGAAAGTGTTCGACTGAGCTTCAATCTATGGTCCCCCCTCGCCAAACTTTCACAAGAAACACTAGACTAGCTGAAAACATTATCAATAATTTTCCCCACTCTTTATCTGTACCTAAACCTAAACATAGATTCCATGATCAAAGTTTCTTCCTTAGAACTGCACGCCTGTGGAATTGTCTTCCGTTTTCCTGCTTTCCAGCTTTCTATAATATGGTTGTCTTCAAGTCCAACGTGAACAAGTTTCTGATGAGCCGTTCCACTTAGATTAACAAATTTACCGAACTTCCATTACTATCGATTACTATATTGTCCTTTTGACTACTCTACACTCTTTAACCCTTATCCTTGAGTGGCCTATCGGCCTTGATAAGTGGTGACGTCTATGTAAAATATATATATATATATATATATATATATATATATATATATATATATCGGTTAAAATATTTAAAATAATTATGGTATTAATTATGTCATCCACTTTAAGAACTCGGTACTTATTGTCGAGCAGTTTACATTGAAATGAAATAAGTCGGTCACTTAAGCCCACGTGCGCAGATCATGACATTAAAATCATTAGATTAATCGCGGCCGTCTTGAATGACATTTTCGCTTTATATAAATATGAGCCGACACTCACAGCATATATTTCTGACAATGAATTGCAAAATCGATTTTTAACTTTTTTGCCAGATTTCCCTTTACATTCTGAACGTGTGCAACAGCAAAAGAATATTGTCAATATATTCACTAATTAAATGTCGACACAGGTAAGGCGTTATCGGGTGTGGATTCAAATTTCAATTTGAAGTTTTGTCATAATTGCTTTATTATACAGAGTGGCCCACTTAAAAGTAGCCCGATCTATCTAATCTTTCTCTTACTGACCAACTGACACCACAAACAAAATTAAATTCTTTTTCCGTCAAGATGGTGCTACATGCCACACGTCTCACAGATCACTGACACGAATTCATGACATGTTTACGGAAGAGAAAAAAATAAGCAACGGGTAATGGCCACCACGTTCCCCGGACTTGTCATTATGTGATTTTTTATTTTTAGGGGGACTTTAAAACAAAAAGTTTATGCAAATAATCCTCACAATCTAGACCAACTAAAGGACAACATTATCAACGCTCTCGGGAGAATCACCAGAGCATATCTACAGGCAGTATTTGCAAACATTGTTAAACGTGCCCAGAAATGCATAGATATCAACGGGGGGGGGCACTTCCAGCATCTTTTATTACACTACAGATCGGGCTGGGATCAAAGTGTAGTATCTGATCTTCAGCATCTTTTATAACACTACAAATATTTCAAATAATAAAAGAATCTTCTTCCTCTCTACTACATTTTGTGGGCTACTTTTAAGCGGGCCACCCTATATTTCTATAAAATAAAATGATTTTCTGATTTAAATACATACATTGTTTGGTTTTCATATCAATATTAAATCCAAATCTGGCAAAATCGCAGATATTTAAAATCTTGCATGCCAAATTCTTAAAAAAACCGTTTAAGATTCTAATGTCTTTTTTTTTGTATCAGTATTTAATAAGGATATATACAACTTTAGTTATATTATTCTTTTATATCAAAGAAAAACTGAAACATCCACCTATCCTATATATATATATATATATATATATATATATATATATATATATGATGATCGCAACGTCTTGTCAGACGAGCGCCACTCCCTCAGACATTTAAAATCCATGAGCCCAAATGCCTGAGGGAGTATCTATACAAAGATGATATTACAGAGTCTTAGCTTTGTACGACAGCTAAGTCTCTCTCTCGGTTCAAAATGTTGAGATCCAGCAACAAGCAAGAGCAAGATAGCCAGCAACAAATTAAACTGCAGACCAGCTTAATGCGGGTAATGGTCTTCCGCTTTATGGTTTTTTAAATCAGAGACTTGCTTCTCCTAGAAAGGTTGCCTTCACCACGGCTTACGGGAGCCCTCTCCACCCCAATACACATATACACACTCACAAATATACACGGTACTAGTTGGTCGTTGACCCAGAAAAAGAGTTCATTCGCCCTTTGGAAGGTCTTGTTTTTAATCCTTCAGGAAGACTAGCCGCCCTCCTCACCAAACAAATCTGGTGGGGGAACCAGTTTAGTCGCCGGTGACCCGACCATGAGGCAGGTAGTACTGGGTTACATGGTACCAGTAGCACATGACATGACCTGACATATACCTACATATACCAATATATATATATATATATATATATATATATATATATATATATATATATATATATATATATATACATACATATATACATTTATATACATATATGTATAAATATACATATATATATATATTATAATGATGGGACTATATATATATATATATATATATATATATATATATATATATATCGTCCCATCACTATAATATATATATATATATATATATATATATAATATATATATATATGTATATAAATGCATATATGTATGGTGAAAATGAACAAACTGTGCAGTTTTCGCCTTAAAATATGTAAATTTGAGTTCTGCAAAAAACAAAAGAAATGCCTAAGCCCATCATTTGCCCCATCCCCATAACTTTTCTACCTAACTGGGTATGTTTTCAGTGTTTTTATTTAATGTAACATGTTTATTCAGCTCGAAAAACATACTGTGTTTACCGATGTATTGGAAAATTTAAAATGGCACCCGACTCTCTCGTGCTATAAATATAAAACTAGACTAGGTGCTATAAATATAAAACTAGACAAAATACTGTAAGAAACTCGCTCAATATATGTTACCGTGACATAGGTTGATATATATTCGGTGGTTTTTAATAGTATTTTGTCTAGGGTATTATTTATAACACCTTTTCCCGAACTCACCGTGTTAAAGAGAGATTCGGGCGCCATTTTGAATTTTCTAATACATCGGTAAACAATGTATGTTTTTCGAGCTGAATAAACATGTTAAATTGAATAAAACATGAAAAATATATCCAGTTTGGTTGAAAAGTAACTTATCTTGCTTTTGCTAACATTTATTTGTTATATATTTGTTTTTTGACAACTTTTTCGAATCTATGTGTACAGTAATACAAACCCAAAAATTGTTTGTTTTGCAGTAAAAAAATAAATAAATAAAATGAAATATTCAACTTTCTCCAATAAAAATAAAAGTTCAAACACGAATTCACTTACGATATTTTGATTAAAATTATCCCAAATGTTCAATTATAATAATTATTTTCCGAATGGAGAATTGTTCTTTTTCTTTAGAACATACATGGACAATCGGTAACACATATTGGTAGCCATATTTTTTTATGCCTGTTAGCATGACCACGTTTTTGAATACCGGAAGCTGTCTATACCTACAACTTAATTAGGAAGTGACGTTACGCTGTCATATGCATCGGCCTTCTTTCTCGGTAGCCGCGGCCATACCCTGTCAAAAGCCTTAGATATATCTAGAGCTACCGCTCTACCCTCCCCTGTTTTGTCCAGTGAACGGTATATACGTCCAGATGTTACAGTAAGGATATCTGCTGTGGAACGGGCTTGCCTCAATCCACATTGATTGTCGGTAAGGAGTTTAGCAGCTGTAAGGTGTTGGACAAGAGCTAGATTAAGGACTCAAATATTTTGACAAAAACCGGGAGAAGGCTAATTGGGCGATAATTTAATGGGTCAATTCTTTCGTCAGAATTCTTGAAAACTGGTACCACAGAAGCAGTTTTCCAGCAGTCAGGAAAGCAAGATTCGTTGAGGAATTTGTTGTAAAGTTTGGAGAGAACTGGAGCAACCTCAGCCGAGCACTTTTTTAATAGTACAGCCGGGATGAGATCGGGTCCACTTGCTTTTGATGTGTCTAGGTTTTTGATAATATCATGCACCTGAGAAGGAGTGATTTTCAAATCATCTAGTGTGGCGTCTGTCCGCAAAGGAAAGTAAGGGAGAGTGGTGTGCCGGGTCAAATGTGGAGTTTGAGGCAAACCGACTGGCAAGTAGGTTAGCCTTGTCGGTTGCCGTGCAAGCAACCTCATGATTGTTTGATAGTGGGGAATCGTTGACTGCCAATTATTTACTACACTGTTGTAGATTTTCGAAAAATAACAGGTTCCTTATTTCTGTGCTTCGATGCGTTTTCTGGTGGTTTCTGTGTATTCTGTCTCAGTGGCCGCTATTTCTCTCATACAATTACTACCTTTGAGCAATGGAAACAGCACAAGCAGAGGGGAGAGTGGGGTTTGCTATAAAATTTCCGTGTGGGAACATGTGCTTCAATTACAGTTTTGAACCATTCAGTGGTCTTATTTGCGCACTGTTCAGCTGGAAGAGAAAAGATATTTCCCCATGGAGCATCTCCGATGGAGCATCCCTGATGGCTTCCCAGTCAGCCTTTTTGTAACACCTCATTGCTTTGAGCAGCGGGGTCTCAGTTTTGGTTCGAGAATTTAAGGCGATGTCTACCATTATCACAGCGTGATCAGCATTCCTGAATGGGTTGTGAGCATTTGTTATACAATCATTTGGAACTGTTGTCAGAAATAGATCTAGAAGTGAGGCATACTGATCTTGCTGGTATGGGAAACCGTCTGTGATAGGGAATGAGATATAGAGAAGTTATGTGTTGTGCTACCAGCTGCGTCTGTGTAAGTAGCGAATCCAAGCCAGTTGCTGTGGTGGACATTGAATCACCAAATGCATGTACTTGTGCGCTAGTATTTAGGGAGAGTGGCATGTCTATGCTGTCAGAGACGTTGTTTATTAGAGTACAGTGCTGGGTTGAGGGAGGGCGGTAGAGAAAATACAAGTAGCTAATACATGGTGATCCAAAAAAAAACGGGCCCCAACTCTAATTAGATCTCGTTTTTTTTTTCTATTCGCCTCATTGACTTTATTTTAAACGTTTTTAATCATGAATTTAAGTCTTCCCTTCATGATTGCATTTTTATTTATATATATATATATATATATATATATATATATATATATATATGTATATATTCATGATTGCATTTATATATATATATATATATATATATATATATATATATATATATATATATATATATATATATATATATATATATAAATTAGTGGGTGTGTAAAAAGAAAGAGGAGTGGGCAAACTATAACATACATGGTGACCAAAAAAAACGGGCCCCGACTCTAATTAGGCCCCCTAAGTGTTTTGTCCGAATGAAATGAAACTTTGGTCATAACTAGTTTATTATATTCAAAACATCACATCAAAACACTACGGTCTTTGGCCTTTTTTTCCGTTTTACAGCATATGTTCTAGATGGCCTCCATTTAGCTTTGGTTTTTGTTTTTTTGTTTTTTGCGGGGGTGTCACCCTGTATGTTGCATGTTT
>NC_136503.1:108509246-108514246 GCF_053919585.1 Euprymna scolopes
TATATATATATATATATATATATATATATATATATATATATAAAATGGCAGTAGAGTTTAGTTTTCTAGAAGTACATCCAATGAAACATGAGTCTACCAAAAAGTTCTCAATGATTAAACAGAGCAGGTATATTAAATTTATTTATACAAACACTGACGGCTACATATGTGCATACATGTTTCTGTAATCACCCGTTATTCTGGAGAGTACTCTTCAGGCCAAGAATAACCCTCGAAAACAATGTAATTCTTGGCCTGAAGACGTTATCTCCGCAATAACGGGTGATTACAGAAAAATGTATGCACATGTGTAGCCATCAATGTTTGTATAAATAAATTTAATATATGTGTGTGTGTGTGTGTTTGTGTATGTTTGTGTGTGTGTGTGTGTGTGAAAAAAGTAAAAGGGAAATCAAATTAAACACAAGGGTAAATCATAAAAAACGAGAGCTTAGCCGGTTTCGTTTTGATCAACGAACTTTTTCAGAAAAACAAAGTAAAGATTTTTAATTTATTGGGTAACAACAAAAACAAAAAAAAAAAAAAGATGGGAAGTTCGGAGTTTAGGGAATGTTGGTCACCAGTTTCCAGGGATGAGTTCCAAACCAGTTTTGGGATTTTATCTTAAGGAGTTTTATAGTGGGAGAAGTATTTGAGTCGTATTCCGAGAAATATGTTTTGTGAAAAAGATTTGCAGGTTTTATAATCAAATGTGAGAAAAACGAGAGACATGTTATACGGTAAAAAAACAACAAAAGAAAAATGAGTTAAGAAGGCATATGTTCACAAAAGAGATATTTTATAAATATTACGCAGAAAAATGTGAAAATGAAAAGTAATGTGGTTAAGATTAAACATGGAAAAGTAAAGGACTAGTTGTTAAAACTGGAAAAGAAATGGACAAGATATTCTAGTAAAAATATAATAAATTTATAAATTAAAATATTGCAGCATTAAGATTTAAAAAAATCAATTCAAAATTATATAATCAATTCTTAATTAATACTACAATGAGTTGTGTTTGTGTGTTCGCTAATGTTCGTGTGTGTGTGAATGTATGGGTGTGGGTGTGTATGTATGTATGTATGTATGTATGTATGTATGTATGTATGTATGTCTAAAACTTTCACAACATCGATATCGTTTTGAAGTTCGACCCTTCAGACGACCGAGAAATTGGTCAAAAACATTAATTCCTTCACCCTCAACTGGGCAATTTTCTACAGGGAGGGGTCGCTTTTTTCGCCGATATTTTTTAATGTTATCCCTTTTTTTCTATGGTCTAGCCTTAATTTAAACCTACGTCTGGTTTGGCGATGAGTGCAATAGCAAAGAGGTCACTTTTTTTCACATTCTTTTCCTTCTTCGCGGTACGGGTTCGAGCCTGCCTGCTTGCTTACTACCACTTTTTTAAATTTTTGCTCAACACACATACCCGGGCAATATCGGGCACCCAGGCTAATCTATTATACAAATTTCAAACGTCTGTTTGTGCGTGTGATTATGCGTATGTCTGTGTGTTCTTATGTCCGCTTAAAACTCTTGACAACCGCATTGGACCTAGTAAAAACCGGTACTATCTGAAAGAGTGATTTCTCGGACGCATAATATCTGAAAATTAGGAAAAAAAAGACCAATTCTATGGTGGTCAACTAGACAATTTCATGCGATGGATGGGGGTCACTTTTTGTGATGCCGTTTTCGCAAGTCACGCACGCGTAGCAAACTGAAAGCATGTTTAAAATGTTATTTTGAAGTTTAATGTCGTCATAATTCATCGTGGTCCGGTGGGCAAAAGCGTTTGCCAGTAACTTTTTTTTGCGTTTCTAGGTTCGAGCCTGCCTACAAGGGTTATTTTTATTTTATTATTTTTATTTATTTATTTATTTATTCATTTATTTATTTATTTATTGCGGTCGCACGGGCACTCGCTAATTTGATGGAAAGAAAAGTAGTTTTGTTCCATTAATTTTTTTAGAGGGCAGCGCCCGGGCTAATGGGGAAGTTGTCATCTACTTATACCGTTCTTTGCTGGGGGGGGTACTCAATATCCTTTGCTGGGGGATAAATATCCTTTGCTGGGGAGGGGGTACTCAATGTCCTGTGCCCAAGCCGAACATCATATCCACCCGGGCAACGCCGGATATCCATGCTAGTTTCAACTAAATTCAGAAAGTTTTTTTGATTGGTCCAAAATAGACATGCATACAGACCAATTCAGGCGTTTAAATTTTGGGCGTTGCTGTGTAAACATCGGTCGCTGCAGGGGGGGGGGGCGTTCGTAACTGTTTCAAAAGAAAAGAGACTTACGCAGCGCGTTCGGTAAAAACGTTAAAATGGGTAAAACAAGGGGAGATAAGAAACAAAAAAAATGTTCTTTCTGTGTTATTCCATTTTCTGTTAATTATAATTCTTACACATGGATAATTATTTCATTATAAATAATGTATTTTTAAAAGACAAGAAAAAAACACAGAAATGCCACGATTTGTATAATTATTTTTGAAAAATAATTTGACAACAAGCGAACATTTTAATCATTAGTGTCGCCGATAGATGGCGCAGATGTCTTGTTAATACTTTGAAAAAAAAATGCATATTAATAGCAGATTTGAATTCCACTAAATTTATCAAAAACTAGGTGTATCTTGTCAAACTTTCTGTCAAATTGGACGGAAATTCGAGCGGAACCCTTTATTTACTTCACGTGGGGTAACGTGCTCTTGTTCCGTCAGCCATGACAGGATAGAGGTCTTAAGTAATTCGCAAATGTATTTTTCAGTCGACCACACTGAGGATTGAACCTTCAACCTTCAGGAGAATATCACTTTTACAATTGATTTTTCCCAGAACTCTTACCACTGCGCCACGGATCTTTGCGGACAATTCCAGTACGAATTTTAGGATCCTAAAACCTATTTTTATTTCTAGTTGTAAATATCACCATTTATTACTAATTATTACTATATGTTAACGTATACCTATCTCTATACTTATTACTTGTGTATATTAATGTTTTTACTTATTACTTGTATATATTATCTAATGTTTCTAATTACTGGTTAGAATACTTGGGGAAAAGAAAGAATTGTAAAAGTGATATTCCCCTGAAAGTTTGAAGGTTCAATCCTCAGTGTGGACGACCGAAAAAATACATTTGTGGATTACTTAGGACCTCTACCCAGTCATGGCTGACAAAACAAGAGCATGCTACCCCCATGAAGTTAATAAAAAGGGTTCCGCTCGAAATTCCGTCCAAATTTCCGAGTTCGACACAAACATTCCTGAGTTCGACAAGATACACCTGAAGAAGGTCGGAGATTACATCGGCCGAAACTTTGTGAAAAATCACTCAAGATGAGAACAGTAGTCCGACGAATAATAATATAAATAAAGAATCCTCATCTAAAAAATTCAGAAATGAACTATCAATGGTTGTTATCGAATGAATTAAAGGGAATCCGCGTGCTTACATCTTTGTGCCTTTCTAACAGCTCCTAAAGACAACGCTCAACCCCCCCCCCAAGCTGGTCAGATAGTAAAAGGGCCCCTGTTCCAGCCAAACGATGTTCAGGCCAGTAGTTTCTTTCTGGAAGAGAGCGGTGTTGAAGAGAAATGTTTCCTCTGTAAATGGCACTTTGATGTACGGGGCTACTATCAGGGACATAAGCTACATGGGGTACTATGTGGGGAGTTGGGCAGCAATATGTCGATTCACGTTACACTTGAACTTCTGCATGTCAGTACAGTTGGGGAAGCAGGAACCCGGAAGGGAATTCCAAAGTCCAGCGGTTCTGGGAAAGAAACTACTGGAGTAGAAGGCTCTCTTACATCTAGGGATCTCAACTGTGAAGGGGTGGGATTTTGCTGCTTGTCGGGGTATTTACGTTGAGGAGGTACAAGTGCTTGCAGTTCGTCGGAGCATTCACCGTTAAAGTACTTGTAGAACAGGCAGAGGAATACTACATTTCGTCGATGGGACAGAGGCTGAAGCTTAGATGACAGTTCAGGACCTATCAGGTTGGCGACTCTCTTTTGAACCTTGTCTAGGAGTTAAAGACTAGTAGCAGATACACCAGCCCAAATATGGCAACAGTACTCCATATATGGGCGAATGGTTGCCTTATAGAGGTACAGGATACTTTCGGGGGTAAGTAGCTTTCCAGCACAGTAGAGAGAACCTAGCTTTTTCGCAGCGGTCCTGGCAATGCTCTCAATGTAATTTTTCCAACTCATGTTTCCTGTGAACGTTAGGCCGGGGATGAACATTACAGTAGGTTTTCTACAGTATAATGTAGACTAAAATATGTTGTAAACTAAGTCAATGTGGGAAGCATGTGAACTTCCTCCTGGTGCACCACGATGGGTTCCCAACATGAGCAGGCAATCAATCGATTTGATTGCCTGCATTGGCGATTTCACCGATTTCTATTATAATAAAAATGGGATTGTGAAAAATTTGTTGATCATCATTCAATCCCGGGCAACGTCGGGTCACCCTGCTAGTATTTAATAACATTCGTTGCTGTTCATAATAATGTAGTCAAGGCTGTTTGCCCCTCTTCCTATATTCAACGCACCTTTTTGGCCTCACACTCCAATAGGTTGCCGAATTTTAGTTTTTCTAAGCATCGTGCGAACATTATTTGTCTGATTTTTTTTAGATGAGGATTGATAATTTCTACTATTTGGATAATTCGAACTACTGTTCTCAGCTTGAGTGTTATTCTCACAACGTTTCCGCCGATGCAATCTTCAGGTGTATCTTATAAAAGCTGGGACCTGCATGGAATTTCAAACAAAAAGCCTTTATTTAATCAACGATTACAGCATGTTAAATGAAATAATAATAATCAATTATATAAATCTCACCTATCTGTTTAAATGTATGTATGTATGTATGTATGTATGTATGTATGTATGTATGTATGTATGCCTAACACTTGTATGTATGTATGTATGTATGTATGTATGTATGTATGTATGCCTAACACTTATTT
>NC_136503.1:108521746-108536746 GCF_053919585.1 Euprymna scolopes
GGCAGACATGCAAACATACATACATACATTTATATATTGGTAACTAAAAGCTTTCGAGCCAAACCGATTAAAAAGCTTGCTCTATTTCTGAATACCCTTCATGTAAAATTTCAAATGCTTAGACCAGAAATTGTCTGAGTAATTTGGTAGAGACCGCAGAGGTCAATTTTTTAAACTTTGACCCCTATTATGACCTCTTAACATTTATTGTTTTGGGCTCAAATCACGTTATTAAGGTCGATGCCTGTCCAAGGAACCTATATCAAAAATTTCAAGTGTTTATACCCAAAATTGTCGGAGGAGTTTGGTAGAGTTTTCAAAGGTCAAATCGTTGAACCTTGACGGTCAAATTTCTGGCCCAAATCTCAGTACCCTGTATATCAAATTTCAAGTCTGTAGGCTGAAAGTTGACAGAGTTATTGCATAGGGAAATGTACACAGAGAGACACACAGACACACAGCCAAACCCCATATTTGTACTTTTCTGTATAAAGAGTATATCAATATAATTTAATCCCATTTAATATATCTATAATATAAAACTGAATGTGTGTGTGTGTGTGTGTGTGTGTGTGTGTGTGTGTGTGTGTGTGTGTGTGTGTGTGTGTGTGTGTGTGTGTGTGTGTGGTCGCGAATAGGCTCCTATATGGTTGACTATTTTAAAAATCTGATTACATAAAATGATAGAAGATGTATCGAGACACAGGAATGGGTATGTTTGATCTGGCAGAACGGTGGTTCATTAAAATTGTGGGGTCTCCGTTCGCGCCTGGTCCACAATGTATGGAAATAAAAAATTAAAAAATTAAAAAAAAAACGTTTACAAGTGTTTTTTATAAAGATGTACATAAGAATACTTTGATAAGTATGTTTTAACTTAAATATGGGATGGTATAATAAAATTGTGGCGTCTGCGTTCGCGCCTGGCCTACATAGAATGGAAATAGGCACAAACTTTAATAAAGACTTTTCATATCTATCTGCGTAAGTATACTTTGATAATTATGTTTCAGTTTGAAGACAAATGGTATAATAAAATTATGGGGTGTTCGTTCGTGCCTGACCTCCATAGAATGGAAATATGTCACAAAGTTTAACAAGGTTTTTTAATATAGACCCAGAGAATATTGTGGTAAGTGTTTCAGTGTGAACAGGTATGGTATAATAAATTATGGGTTTTATCTATTTTATTTTTACTTTCATCATATTTTGCATTCGTTTTGATACCCCCAAATTCGAAGCTATCTCTTTACAACCCTTCCTTTTCATAACCTATCTTACATAAATCAGAGTCCATTTTCTGTGACTGTTTTTGAACCCAGTCAACGACGGGTACTTTTGCTAGTATGTATATATATATATATGTACCCAGCAGCCATTTAATGTGTGTGTGTATGTGTGTGTGTGTGTGTGTGTGTGTGTGTGTGTGTGTGTGTGTGTGTGTGTGCGTGCGTGCGTCCCGGTATACCTCACCAAAACCAAGTATACCAGTTATTTCCATATACTACCCTGGTTGTGATTTCATACCAAATTTTCTTCCCAGACAAATATTGTTTTTTCAATCGCGTCAGCCGCCTCACTCTCTCCCCTCCTCTCTCCCCTCCGATGCTTCTCACAGAAATGTGCGGTCAGAGGGTCAGAGGTCAGAAACTGTTTTGTCTATTAGTAAATTCATCTTCGAAAGAGAACGAAAACTTTATCAATTGTCCAACCGCAAAAGAATCATGAGATTTTTTTTTTTTACAATGACCCCGCTATAAACTGGTGTTCTATTAAATGAGCAAGGAGACCTTGCGTTGCCAAGGAATAAAAGAACCCTATTTTTTTATTTAATTTATTTATTTATTTATTTATTTTATTTATTTATTTATTTTTTTTTTTTTTTTTGCCGCACGGATCATAACAACATATTATTGTTCTGATTTTTGTTTTATTAATCAGGTTATATCATTTGTATTCACATTTATTTGCCTCCCCACGTGAGCAGAGTTAGACAAAGGGTCAGTTTTTTAATGTAGGAAAAACTCAGCTCCCCCAAAAGGGGCACTCCGAATAGGAACAAAAAAAATGCCTCAATCTAGAAGGATTTATCCTTCACTAATCGAGGTTAGAAAAGGCGAAGTGTAGTATCAGAACAGATACTGCACTTTGATCCTTTGGATTATTCGGACTAATGTCCTCATCTTCAGTTTTTATCTCACTTCATAAGAGATTTTTGCACCCCCCCCCTGAAAAAAAACACACACACGATATGATTTGGGAATCTTAGGTAGGATGACGACCCCCGGTGTGCTTGAGGTATTGTGGTGAATGAGAAGTTTAGCTAGAATCAAGCATAGACTAGCAAAGGTACATGGACGAGGATGGCCATAGACACCTCTCCCACATTTTTTTGTGGCCATGTGCCTAATTTTTTTTGTTTTTCTTTATGTTATTTTTGTGTATTTCGGAAAATAAAAAAAATATAACTCAAAGTGTAGTAAATGTTATCAAAGGGTGGACAGTATTGCTGGCTTAGCTATAGGCATACGTCAAAGAAGCCCCGGGCAATGTGATCAAGAATAATTCCAGAAGTTAGAATTGCTGGTCCTCATAATTTGGGAGACTGGTCGGGAAAGTGATAATCTTTGAAATAGAGTGGTCAACGGGGAAAAAGTGCGTGCTGTTACCAGTTGTGTCTTTGCAGTACGAGAATCAAAGGTAATCACGGAGGGGGACATTAAAATCTCCAAATACATGTATCTGCGCGTTCAGGACAAATACGAGTGCTACAATTATACTATAAGAGATAAAGTTGAGCAGGTGACAGTCCTAGATAGTTATAAATTTCTCCTCAAAAGGGAGGGGGATATAAACCGAGTAAGTGCGTATATTTATCGAAGTCTTTATGGTATAGTGGGACATATCGAGGAGGATCATTCCACTTAGTGCTAACATATACGAGTTTATTAGCAGACCGTACTCTACGTTATAGATGTTGGTTCTAAGTCTTCGCATCTTTGTAAATGCTAGCTTCAAGGAAAGGCGTCAATATGTTTTTATAGGTATAATGTTTAATTTTGTTGCATTTTATTGTAGCGAAATTTTTAGTCTTTTGATATGGTGGGTTGGGCAAAGTAGGTGTTTGTTTGGTGCTAAATAAACTATTAGCGGAGTATTTATCTGTTGTGGCCTCGAGAAATCCCACTGATACATGGCAGAATAGTAATCTCGATGTTACACAACTGTTGATAGCGCAGTCGCTCTTAGAGTGACCTAAGAGTTAGAGCTTCTATACTACCAGTCGAAACTGCTGCCAGACAATGTACACAATATACACAACACGCTAAATGAATCCAGAAACAGACGTCATCAATCAGCACACATAACTGATGCAGATTACGCAAATAACACTGTTGGTGGACAAACACTGTTACATAAGCTAGAAAAGTCCGCAAATGATATTGGTCTCCACATTAATGCGGATAAAACAAAGTTCATGATTTTCAATATGGAAGAAGAGATTTTGGCTCTGGTTGGATCAACACTAAAAGAAGTCACTGAGTTTACGTATCTGGGCAGTAACATAGTTTCCACAGAGAGTGATATCAAAATTCGCATCTCAAAATCATGGGCCGCATTGAATGGGCTGCGTTTAGTGTGGACTTCAAGACTAGCTGACAAACTGAAAAGGCAGTTCTTCAGGGCAGTGTTAGAGTCTGTCCTTGTTTACGGTGCTACAGCCTGGACACTTACCAAAAGTTGGAGAGAAAACTAGACAGCACATACACCCGTATGCTACGAACGGTATTAAATATATCTTGGCAAAATCATCCCACGAAGCAGCAACCTTATGGCAACCTACCTGCCATATCTAATACCATCAGGGAGAGACGCCTAGGATTTGTCGTCACTGTCTGAAAAGCAAGCATGAATTAGTGAGTGACGTATTGCTATGGAATCCACGAAACGGACGCGCAAGCAAAGTACGACCTAGATCCACGTACATCCAACAAATAGCACACGACACCAACTGTGAACCTGAAGATCTGAGGCAGCTGATGGAAGACAGGAATCTCTGGAGAGGAAGAGTCACATTGGTCCGGGCAAGGAGCCCGTCATCATGATGATGACGATGATGATGATGATGATGATGATGATGATGCAACCAGTAAAACCTTTACCTCAACCTACTAACATTTTGAAAATAAGTAACAAGAAATTTTCCTTAAGTTACCTATATTGAAAGAGAGACGGCGTTCATTATCTTATCAAATAATGTCAAGTAATTCTAACTTTTCAACAATCCTTATGATGGTACTTCTTTACCTGGCTCATGAACAAAGTAGGAATGCCAAAGTCTATCTACTCCCTAAACAATTTCTGTAATGTTTGCAAACCGGATATTTGATTCAAGTCTCCAGTTGTAGGAAAGTAGTCGAACATTACTTAGGAGGCATCTCTTTATAGCACCTCTTTATAGCATCCCTTTATAGCATCTCTTTATAGAATCTCTTTATAGCATCCCTTTATAGCATCTCTTTATAGCATCTCTTTATAGAATCTCTTTATAGCATCTGTTAATAGCATCTCTTTATAGCATCTCTTTATAGCATCTGTTTATAGCATCTCTTTATAGCGTATCTTTATAGAATCTCTTTATAGAATCTCTTTATAGCATCTCTTTATAGCATCTGTTTATAGCATCTGTTTATAGCATCTGTTTATAGCATCCCTTTATAGCATCTCTTTATAGCATCTCTTTATAGCATCTCTTTATAGCATCTGTTTATAGAATCTCTTTATAGCATCTGTTTATAGCATCTGTTTATAGCATCTGTTTATGGCATCTCTTTATAGCATCTCTTTATAGCATCTCTTTATAGCATCTCTTTATAGCGTCTCTTTATAGTATCTCTTTATAGCATCTCTTTATAGCATCTCTTTATAGCATCCCTTTAAAGTATCTCTTTATAGCATCCCTTTATAGCCTCTCTTTATAGCCTCTCTTTATAGCATCTCCTTATAGCGTCTCTTTATAGCATCTCTTTATAGCATCTCTTTATAGCAAGAACAAATTTTATATGTTTTCCTTTTCCTAGGTGCGTGACCCAACTAAACCCATAAAAATATATAACTTGAAAACACGAAAACAAATATTTTCGCAACATCATCACTTTAATCAATTCTTTTGGATGTTTGATAAAAAAAGATGATACAACTATTTTTTTCGTTTACAGTCAGTGTAAGAGTGTGATTCTCGTATACGTACCACATCATTGTTGTTGAAGGCACGGCCATATATGTATGCGTGTGTTATAATAAATCCACACATGACAGGAAACTAGTCACATTGGTCCAGACAAAGAACCCGTCATGATGATGATGATACCTTCTATCATTTCTCTCCATGCCACGCAGCAATAACCCTTACATCATCACATGATACATTTTAATGTTTCGTATTGATTTGATGTCCTTTGCAAAATTCGATGTTTTCACTCTTTATTTGGTTTCCATATTATATTTGTTGGAGAGATTAATCGGAATCGGAAGATTTGGGGCTATCGAAATCGAAGAAATTGATGCCTATATTCCGATGCCAAAACGATTCTTTTAAGTATCATTTTTTTTTTTTTTTGTTTAAACCAAAATCTTCCATTGCTGGTGATAATGATAAAATAATAAATATTTATTGATTTTGAATTATCAATAAAACTAAAATCGATAGATCATCCTCCACCAATGTATTTTCATGTTTAGGAAAATATCTGCATTTCGTTGTTGAAGGCACGGCGATATATGTATGCGCGTGTTATAATAGATCCACACATGTGCGGCTATGCTGAGTCTATGGTGCTCCTTGTCGAACCCCGGTGCTGGACAGCCCAAGAGAGCGGTTTGCTTGTAACTCAAAGAGAAAATTTGAAGTGGAAGAATCACTGTGGGATGAATCAGCTTGCTTGGGCCCCTTCGTGTGAAAAGAGGCAGTAAACAGTTCTTTTTATCAAATTTATCATGTGCTCAGCTGGTCTCTAGTTTAGCACGCTATAAGGGAAATTGAATGCTTGTATTAATCACCGCCGGGCTTTTTTTTTTATAAAGGGGTCACCATTTATCAATGTCCGGACGCCACTTGAGGGTAAGCGTTAATGTGTCTACGGCAGTCATTAAGGTAATAGCGTAGTATTCGTTAGCAGTGGAAATTTAGTATAATTTGATTAAGAGGGCGGTTCAACAAGAACTTGTTCACGTTGGGCGAGTGTTTCTTGTGAAAGATTGGTTAACGCGATCATAGATTGGAGCTCAGACGAGCACTTGCCGTGGAAATAACGATAGAACAGAGACAAGCAAACAACGTCTCTTCTGTCGAAAAGAGGTTGCAAGGAAGAGAAAAGGGCATCACCTGCTTCTTTTTTTACTCATCTTCATCCCCAAACGAGGCATTTTGCCTCTTGGAAGTAAGAGGATACTAATTGGGACCATGCCTAAGAAAGATATTGGTTTACGCTGTATTTGAACTTCTGCATGTCAGCACAGTTTGGGGAGCAGGTAGCAGGAAGAAAATTCCAAAGTCTAGCTGATCTAGGAAAGAAGCTATTTGAGCAGAAAATTTTCTAACATTTATGGACCTCAACAGTGAAGGGGTGTGATTTTGTTGTTAAGCGGGTTAAGAGGATATGTACATCGAGGGGGCACAAATGCAATGAGTTCATCAGAACACATTCCATTAAAATATTTGTAAAACAGGTACAGAGATGCAACATTGCGGCGATGGGACAGGGGTTGGAGCCTAGTTGACAAAGTGGGACCTATTAGATTGGAGACTTTTTTAACCCTCTCAAAGAGGGAGAAACTGATGGTAGATGCACTAGCCCATATGTGGCAACAATACTCCATACATTGGCGAATGGTGGCCTTGTAGAGGTACAAGATACTCTCAGGTCTGAGCAGTTTTCTAACATGATAGAGGGAACCCACCTTCCTTGCAGCAACCTTTGCAATGTTCTCAGTATATTTGGTCCAGTTCATATTGCCTGTTAATGTAAAACCGAGGAGTTTGAAGTTAGAATTTTCAGGTAGGGAGTTGTTTATCATGCTTGTCGGTGGTTGAAGAGGCTTCTTGTAATTGTTAAAGGAGAGCAGCTTAGTTTTACTCGCATTAAATGTCACCATCCATTTACGCCCCCATTTAATTACTGTGTGGGGGTCATTTTCTAAAGATTCAGCCAGTTCCTTGGATTTGTGTACATTCTTTCTTGCCTCGTGCATGTTATATGGCGTTGTATCATCAGCAAATATACCCATCTCGGACTCAATATTATCGGGGAGGTCATTGATGAATATTAGGAATAATAGTGGTCCAAGGATCTGCTCCTTAGGCACTCCCACAATAATGTTATGCTGCTTGAGTGAATGTTCATCAATGATAACCTAGATAGTCCTATTGTCTTAGAAGGATCTAATTATATTTAGTATTCTTCCAGTTATATCATATGATTTAATTTTCATTAGCAGCCATTTATGTAAGACTTTGTCAAAGGCCTTGGATATATTGAGACCTACAGCCAGCTTCAACTGCTTTTTCAGAGGTGACTGTTAAAATATTTGCAGTAGAACGACATTTATTAAATCCGTATTGTTTGTCAGAAAAAAATATTAGCTTTTGCAAGGTGGTGGACTAGTGCTTGATTGATTAGTGTCTAAAAATTTTAGCGAGAGAGGGGGGGAATTTACAGGGAGATAATTGAGAGGGTCGGTCCTTTCATCAGAATTATTGTAGATTGGTATTACAGAGGCCATCTTCCAGCTATTAGGGAAGCAGGACTCAACAAGCAACTTGTGGTAGAGTTTGGAAAGTATGGGGCTAACTCAGCTGAGCATTTCTTAATTAGCATAACAGGGATGAGATCAGGACCACACGTCTTGGAAATGTCTAAGTTTTTATGGCACCGTGAACATGTGAAGGGCTGATTTTTAGATCAATTGTGGCTTCCGTGGCATAGGGAAATTTAGGAGGGGGTTGTTTGTTGCCTCTAGAGTAGAATTGTAGGCCAATCGCCGAGCAAGCAGTTCTGCCTTTTCTGTTGCCATGCATGCAACCTTCTGGTTGTTGGATAGTAGGGAATTAATTATTGTTCTTTATATACTAGATTACAAAGTTGGTTTGGAACTATATCAAGTCAGTATAGGGTCTGATGAGCAGCTCCTGCCCAGATGTGGCAACAGTACTCCATTTTAGGACGTAGTTGGCTCTTATAAAGGTAGAGAATTGTATCAGCAGTGAGATATCTTCTGGAGCGGTAAAATGATGCAACCATTTTTCAAGCTATCTTGGCAACAGATTTGATTATACGTTCCATCAGATCAGGAGTGAAGGTCAGACCAAGAAGTTTGTCTAAACATGGAGCGTCCTCAAGACGAGAGCCGTTCATTTAAACTAGGGTTCCCCAATGGGGTCTTTACGTCCCACCGGTGGGGGGGGTACGAGACTTCAGGTGGGCCGTGGACAAAGGTATCGTATAGGAGGTACCTGAGATCCTTTGGGGGAGGGCGAAAGACTGAGAGCTTCAAGTAATATTACTAGGTGTTTCTCAACCCAATTTCTTTTAATTCACAATTCATGTGGAAATTGGTTACATCACACTTGTGTTTTTTATTGGAAAAATTAATTCAAAAATCACACGCAATAATTTTAACAAAGCTATATGAATATTCGATGATTTATTTTCAATTTAATTATGCCATTAATACTAACATTATTATGTGAGGGTGCATGTATGGAGGGGGAGGTAGTAGGTGTCTGGCTGTTCTGTGAGGGTGTTTTCCGAGAAAGGTTGAGAAACACAGATTTAAACCAAACACAGATTCAAAATCGTAAACCGGAAGCTGTCGCTGCTGTTGTGGTCGTATGTAATCGCTACTACCGCCGCTAATCCATCTGCAGACGTTCCGGATTCTAAGCTTAGTTTTGCCTTCTGATTTTTTGTTAGTACAAAGGACATTCTTTCCAGAATTTCCGAAATGTTCTGAAATGGTTCGATTTTTCTAAGAGACATCAAAGGCGGCTGGCAATATTTCATTAGCTAACAATTCTATATAATTTCCGTCCGTGATTCATCATAAGTTATCCTTTACAATTACGCCGGATTTTTATTATAGCAATTATGAAAAATGCTTGAATCACCGACATATGTGAAGATTAACTCCGTCTACGTTTAAAGATGATAGCATATTTACTTGGTCGCGTCGACCACTCGTGCTCAATCTGATGGGCATGTTATCACTATCTGACCTGCGAGTGCAAAACTTCATCTATATAAAGGCTGTTTAAAATTATGTTTAAATGTATGTATGTATGTATGTATGTTTGTATGTCTGCCTAAAACTTTCGACAGAGGCGATGTATTTTCACGAGATAGGCATCGTTTTGAAGATCGAAGCTTCGGACGACAAATATTGAAAAACTGGCTAAAAACATTAATTCCTTTACCCTCAACTGGGCACTTTTCTACAGGGAGGGGTAGCAAAAAATCGTTCCTTCATGGCAATTTAGCCAAACACGCATGCACAAAAACGTTCTTTCTTTAATTAGTTTAAATATAAAAAAAAATTACCTAACTTCGCTCACGCGATCAGAGACGAGTCGTTATAATGGCAGCGTCGTTATCCTAATATTGCACGTTCGAGCCGAGATATCAAATATTTTTTTTTTTTTTTTAAGTTTTAATATTGAAACGAGGTTATTTCTGCCATTTTTACGTTCGTTTTTTTTTTTTTTTTTTTTTTTTTTCCTCCATCATATCCGCTGGGTTTTTTCCCCGATTTTTAAAAGAAGTTTTAACATTTAAACATGTTTATTTATGCCATTTCTTTTTCGTTCGCTTATTCATTATTTTGCATCACGTTCGCTGTTTTTCCCCCGATTTAAAAAAAGTTATAAAATTTAAACAGGGTTATTTCGTTCGCTTAATCTTTATTTTCCAATTTTTTTTATTTACCGCCCCCTCTACACACCTCACCACACCCGCTAGTTTTTTTTTTATACGAACAAAAACGGGTAGAGATCACGCATATTAATATACTCGGATCATTGCTTGTTGTGTACGTCATGGGAAATAGGCGGTGTTAGGCCATTTGGTGAACCCGCCCAATTACATTCCATGATTTCTTTTGTGTTTCTTTTCAATAATATCTAAATAAAATAAATAAGAATATTCGTAAACTGATTTGTATTCCAAATAAATGTTTATTTACTTTTATGAATTTTTTCACATATAATTTTTTTACCAAATAAGGGATATAATTTGTGAGCGCCGATCCCATGGGATAGAGTTGGATCTGTCAATTATCAGCTAGATTGTTGCAGGTTCGATTCCTGATTCGGGATGGGTACTAGTCTAGCTACCCTGAAGAGCGGTTATACTGTTGAAATATACATTATATTCGTAAGGGATATGTAGTTTGCTTGAAGCATTGCTAGTAAACATATATGTAAGTGTAGAATACTGAGATGGTGAAGTGACGTGATGCATATGTGAAAACAGACACTAGAAGACAGCATTTAAATAAAAATTTATTTTTCAAATGATTTTTCACATGTAAATCAGCACATTCGGAATTACTGTTAAATATAACGATGTATTATGTGTTTGAAAATTTCGAGTGTAAACCTCTCTTTTTACAGAAAAAAGAGTATCCAACAGCCCCTCTCTTGGGTCGGAATTGTTTAATTCCAGTGACAAATAGTGGTTACATCATCAATTCAGTAAGGATTACAGACCGAAAAGAAGGGAAAACCTTTTTAGGTCATGGAATTTTGAAGCTAAATGCTTCTTGTCAGAAGGAAAGTGTGTGTGTGTGTGTGTGTGTGTGTGTGCGTGCGTGCGTGCGTGCGTGCGTGCGTGCGTGTGTGTGTGTGTGTGTGTGTGTGTGTAATCTATCCCGGGTAAGGCGGGCACGTTGAAAATTGTGATTTTATTGTAAAGGTTGGTTAGTACAAGAGTTCTAGGTTTAAGCTGTAGCTGAGATAAACGATAGTACCGGAAATAGGTTATTCGGGTTCGTGTGAAAGAGAAAGTAGAATGAAAGAAAGAAAGAGGGGGCGTAAAAGAAAGAGAGGGAGATAACATTTCTCTCGCATGCAAGTCAGTCTGGTTTCCGATTTTCGATGGGTGAGATTTCGTAAAGAAAAGATATAAATACAAATCGTCCAACGACCACTCAGTTGTATCAATTAAGATAAAAATGAAATGTAATAAGTCCTCAGACGTACCAATCCATCGTACAGTATATCGATACACTATAGCTGACTGGGAACTACTTTTGCGTTCCATGTTTAAAAAGGATGTGTCCTCTATAGTATCAGCCAGCCAGCCATGGTTTTCTTCATGTGCTGGTGCTATTGCGCACAGAAATCACTTTTTCCGCTGCTTCCAACGTAATAGATGTATGGAAACTAAAGCCGCTTTCAGGACTGCCAGCAACCATTGTAAGAAAGTAATAACACAAGAGAGTTATATGCTCAGTCCGTCAAGTTTAAAGTAGCTGAGCAGCGGCTTGGTTCCCACCAGTTTCGGCAAAAAGCAAACAGGATCCTGAACAGAAGCGCGTGCGCTATCCCAACTATCATAAATGGACCTGAGTTAATCTCGTCAGCATCAGACAAAGCCAAACTCTTTGCTAAGAACTTTGCAGCTAATTCTACCCTTTCCGACCAAGGCTGACAACCTCCAATATTTCCTCCTGTATCAGAAAACACACTATGTGATATACAAATATCTGTACGTGATGTTGCCAAGCTAATTAAAAACCTTGATTCCAGTAAAGCAACCGGCCCTGACGGTATTCCAATTATAGTACTCAAAAAACTTTAACCTGAACTAGCACCCATACTTACAAAACTGTTTAAACGTTGTCTTAAGGAGAATTGCTTCCCATCACCCTGGAACATCTCATCAGTATGACCTGTATTTAAGAATTCAGGTAATCGTTCATCCCCCTCTCAGTACAGGCCAATAAGTTTCTTGTGCGTCATAAGTAAGTTGCTGGAATCTATGTTAAATAGAGAAGTAATCAACCATTTCAGCAAAAATAACCTTCTTAGTGACACACAATCTGGTTTCCATTCTGCTAGATCTACAGCAGATGTGCTTACAGTTATATCTCATAGGGTTAGTGAATATCTCGACAGAGGCAACCTTTGTAGGGTAATTGCTCTTGACATATCAAAGGCCTTTGATAGGGTATGACATAAAGGTCTACTTCACAAGATCTCTAGCTATGGTATAGCTTGAAATGTCTTCTCAATTATTAAATCATTTCTTTCTGATAGGTTCATAAGAGTAGTAGTTGATGGGCAAAAATCAGAAGCTCACAGTATTAATGCTGGAGTCCCTCAGAGGTCCATCCTGGGCTCAACTCTTTTCCTGATCTACATTAATGATCTTCCAACTCACATCCTTACATCATTTGTAGACATTTATGCTGATGACGCTACCATCTATGGTAGCACATCTAAGACAATAAACGACCAAGTTCTCTCCGATTCTCTCTCCTCTGACCCTGATCACGTGGTACAATGGGGAAAGATGTGACTGGTTACTTTTAATGCATCTAAAACCAAGCTTCTATCTTAACATTATCAACGTTCTGATTCCCATCTGGCATCAATTAAAATGAATGGCTCTCGTCTTGGGGTCGGCTCAAGTTTTGACAAGCTTCTGGGCTTGACCTTTACTCCCGATCTTAAATGGAATACGTACATCAAATCTGTTGCCAAGGCCGCTGGAAAAATGTACGGATTTTTCTATCGATCCAGTAGATATCTCACTGCTGATGCAATTCTCTATCTATATAAGAGCCAGATACGTCCAAGGATGGAATACTGTTGCCACATCTGGGCAGGAGCTGCTAGAAAGGACTTGTCCTGCCTTGATAGTGTTCAAAATAGACTTCGTGGCCAGGTGGGAGATGTCCTTTTCTCTTCACTGAAACCACTTTCTCACAGAAGAGATGTTGCGAGTTTGTCACTGCTTTATTGTTATTTTCATGGAACGTGTTCGACTGAGCTTCAATCTATGGTCCCCTCTCGCCAAACTTTCACAAGAAACACTCGTCTAGCTGAAAACACTATCAATAATTCCCCCCACTCTTTATCTGTGCCTAAACCTAAACGTAGATTCCATGATCAAAGCTTTTTTCTTAGAACTGCACGCCTGTGGAATTGTCTTCCGTTTTTCTGCTTTCCAGCTGTCTATAATATGGTTGTCTTCAAGTCCAACGTGAACAAGTTTCTGATGAGCCGTTACACTTGAGTTAACAAATTTACCGAACTTCAATTACTGTCGATTACTATATTGTCCTTTTGACTACTCTACACTCTTTAACCATTATCCCTGAGTGGACTCTCGGCCTTGATAAGTTATGACGCCTATGTAAAAAAAAAAGAAAAATGTGGAACGACTAAGAATAAACCAAGCATTAATTGATTAATTAATTAAAGGAAGCCTCCGACTCGTTATTGTGCGCATGCAGTTTCCTTGCAGCTACGAGCGACGTAGCCAAGAGGCAGAAAAAAAAGGTATGTCTATGTTTGGTTACACACATAATACATCATGAAACGGCCATATATAGATACCAGACGTATCACAATTACATCCAAGGATACAGAAAAGAGACACACCTAATGAGATGTATACGCAACAAACAAAATCCCCTTGCAACATATCTTTCTTCTTTTTTTTTTTACAAGGTGGTCACCACTTATCAAGGCCCGGAAGCCACTCACAGATAAGGGGTATTGTAAGTACAGTACGTTAGTGTGGATATTTTAGAGTGTCTCATCAGGAATTTGTTTACGTTGGGCTTGAAGACATTCAGGTTGTAGTCAGGAGGGAAGCAGGCACATGGAACAGAGTTCCACAGGCGTGCAGTTCTAAGAAAGAAGCTTTGTTCATGGAATCTACGTTTTGATTTAGGCATAAATAAAGAGTGGGGAAAGTTTTTGACAGTGGATTCAGCTAGACGAGTGTTTTTTTGTAAAAGATTGGCAAGGAGGGACCAGAGATTGGAGTTCAGACGAGCACCTGCCATGGAAATAACGATAAAACAAAGATAGGCTTGCAACGTCTCTTCTGTGGGAGAGAGGTTGCAGGGAAGAGAAAAGGGCATCCCCCACTAAGCCACGAAGTCTATTTTGTACTCTGTCAAGGCAGGATAGGCTGTTTTTAGCAGCTCCTGCCCAGATATGGCAGCAGTATTCTATCCTTGGACGTACTTGGCTTTTATATAGATATAAAACGTTGCATGTCTGTCTGTCTGTCTGTCTGTCTCCATATTTTCAAACTCTATCTCCTCCGCAACTAAAAGTCACAGGGGCCTCAAATGATCGGATTTATTCATGAACAGTTCTTTTAAGGGTTTTTAGCAGGTCAAAATACTTTTTAAGGGGTCAAAAATGGTTTTTAAGGGGTCAAAAATGGGTCAAAATTTTTAAGATGGCACTCAAATACTTTATATATACGAAATCTGGATAAATTAAAATATCATATGTAAGTATAATTTAAGATCGAGCAAATCCGGTCGCCAGCCGCTAGTATATATATATATATATATATATATATATATATATATATATATATATATATATATATATATATATAATTAAAACTATAAGTTGAACTTTACAATCAAAATTTATTTTTCGACTGAATACTCCAAAAAACAATTTACAAAGTTCTTATTCGGTGGAGTTTCAAAGACTGCTATTCTTGTTATTTTTCTCATCAGGGGACATAATGAAATCAGCAAATTATATTTGTAGCAATGCTAAAATTTGCTAGCTACAGCATTAAGTGAAACCGCAATTTATTGTAGTCATAAATTGCCAAATAAAAAATTGAAATGATGTTGTATATGTAAAAAAAAAATATATAGAAAAACAAACATCGTCAAATATTTCAGCTTGCATTTAAATCCTCTCAAGTTGATCTGAAATGCAAAATAGTTCTTTAGACTGAA
>NC_136503.1:108541746-108551746 GCF_053919585.1 Euprymna scolopes
CTACTAAACTTGAAACTCGCCATAAAACAACAAAAAAACATACGAAACAATTACATCAAGTTTTAAATAACATTATACACATAGCAACAGTATTAAAGTTCAATTGTGCCTTTTCTTATTTTCTCTGGGTTTTTTTCTTTAAAAGCTAAAAATTTCAACATAAAACCGTTCCTTTTTTTTCAAAAGGCATAATTTGACATTTCAAAAAGCATAAGAAATTTAAACATTACCTAAACATTGTCTGTCTGTGTGTAAAATTATGTTTTTATAAAAAAAAAATGAAATCAAAACATTTTAATCCAAACAATAAAATCAGTACAAACAAAAATCCTTTTTGTTCAGGATTTTTCATAATTTCAACGAAATGTGCGGCACATCCAACCAATAGATATCTCAGTACTGATGCAATTCTCTACCTATATAAGACTTAAGTACGTCCTAAGATGGAGTACTTTTGCCGCATCTGGGCAGGAGCTGTTAGAAGCATCTCATCCTGTATTGACAGAGTTTAAAATGGATTTTGTAGCCTTTTCTTTTCCCTGCAACCGTTTTCTCGCAGAAGAGACGTTGCAAGCTCTGTCGTTATTTTCATAGCAAGTGCTCGTCTGAGCTCCAATCTATGGTTTTCCCATTGCTAAACTTTCACAAAACGCACACGTCTAGCTGAATCCGCTATCAATTATTCGCCCCATTCTTTATCTGTGTCCAAACCTAAACATAGATTCCATGAACAAAGTTTCTTTCTTAGAACTGCGCACCTGTGGAACTCTGTTCCATTTCCCTGCTTTCCAGCTGACTACAATATGGTCGTCTTCAAGTCCAATGTAAACAAGTTTTTGATCAGCCGTCCCCTTAAGAAATCCAATTTACTAAATTTCCTCTACTAACGATTACTATGAGATTTTCCCATTGACTACCGTACACTTATAAGCTCTTATCCTTGAGTGGCCTCAGGGCCTTGGTAAGTGCTGTCTCCTTTGTAAATAAAAAAAATTCTCTCTCCTTATTTTTTAATTAAATCTTCGCCGTTTTCTCTTACTTTTTTCTTTAAACGAAATAGATCCCTTAGTTTCTTTCTTTGTTTTCTTTTTACTTTTTTCACGATGTGTGCGTGTGTGTTTTTGTTTGTGTGTGTGTGTGTGTGTGTGTGTTTGTGTGTGTGTGTGTGTGTGTGTGTGTTTGTGTGTTTGTGTGTGTGTGTGTGTGCGTGTATTTGTGTGTGTGTGTGTGTGTGTGTGTGTGTGTGTGTGTGTGTGTGTGTGTGTGTGTGTGGCGATTAAAATGTGAAAATATTTCCAATTTTGATGAATTGCAGCCTTGATTGATTTTTTTTATGGCAATTTTACGTCTAATACTAATCTTATACTAGGCTGTACACAAACAAACAAACATGACTGAAAACGTAATCTCCGTTTTGGCAGAAATAATAATGGAGAATTTATGTGTGGCGTTATAAATTGCTGCCTTGACTGATTTTTTTTATGACAATTTTCTGTCAAATGAGACAATGGTGTTTTGCATCTAGTCTGGTGCAGTACCGTCTTTTGTGGGTATAAAGTTGAAGCTGGAGTTACCTCTCTGGATGCAGGCCTGGGCCGGTAATAAGGAGACCTAAGTTTGCCCAGTTACCAGGGTCTCCCTCTATGTTTTGTAGACAAAGTCTGACGGAAAGGCAAAATAATACAGTCGAAGCCAGTGCAGCCATAGGAGTTGCCGGAAAGGTGTTGCACTGCTTCACCATTCAACTATCGGGACTCCAAACCGGATTTTTTGTCAGGGTTTATCCCCTTAGCCTTTGCCTTTGCCAAGGCATTTACAAAGCAATGGAGCCATTTGCCCATAGCTGGAGAAAATGTGAAAACATTTCCAATTTTGCTGAAAATAATGGAGATCCTCATTTTATTTATGTTCGTATGAAAATGAAAGCGAAATTCATAAATGATTCGTCTTTAAAAAGAGTCGAGCGAAAGACAAATTCTGTAACGATGAAAACTTGAAAATCTTGATTGAAAAAAATATTTACAATATTAGGTTAAGTAATAAAGAATCTTAGTACTCATGAGATTAGCGTTGGATGCTGGATTTAGCTTTTTATTTTTAATAATGTGATATACAGCTTTACATGTCTGCAAAAATATGAGAGGTGTTCCAAAAGTAATGCCTCCTATTTTTTATTCTCCCGAATGGATCAAAGGGGATTGGACATTTTCATGCATGTATTTATTAGTGTGTGCTTTCATTTTGTTAGTGTATGCATTAACTTATGTGTGTGTTCAGGGTGAAACGATAAAATTGTTGCCCTAGAAAAGATTGCATGATTCCATTTCCGTTTAATGAAAACCGGTTTTATTTATATTTTTTTTTGTTCCATCTACTAGCTGGCCAAAGTTTGTGAAAATGTGAAAATATTTCTAATTTTGATGAAAATAACGGAGATCCTCATTGTACTTATGGTTGTATCAAAATGAAACCAAAATTCATAAATGATATCTAAAAGGTGATGGGCGAAAGAAACGTGGATTCCGTAACGATGAAAATTTGCGTTTTTCCCGCCTTTTTTGTAGGAAAATCATTTAAGGATTTCGCTTTCATTTTGATACAACCATAACTACAATTGTGAGCTCCGTTATTTTCGTCAAAATTGGAAATATTTTCAAATTTTCTACCAATAATAACTCAACTGTCTTGTGGATGCCATGCAAAGGTTACGGAAATAAACCCGGATAAAAAACAAAATCCTGTTTGGAATCCCTATATGAAGCACTGCAACACCTTGGCCTTCGGTTCTGATACTACACATCACGTTTTTTGGAACTCGGTTAGTGGAGAAGAAATCCTTCACGACTGAGACAATTTTTATTTTTGTTCCCCACATTAAAAAACGACCTTGGTGTCTAACTTTGCTCTCGTGGGGAGGCAAGGTAAACAGGAACTCCTGCAGCTTCGCTGACTCTGATTGTATTGGCTTGCTTTTTCAGCCGGACTTTTGTCTGCAACGCCAAAAAGGAGACGATGGTAACTGGGCAAACCCAGGTCTCCTTATCACCCGCCCAGTCCTGCATCCGGAAAACCAATTCTAGCTTCGAATTGTACAGGTATCAGATGCTGCAGTCCACTAGACAAGATGCAGAAGGCTATTGCCTTATTAGACAGAAGGTTGCCATCAAGTGTGTGTGGCAATCCCATTTTTATTTCCTGTTTTAAACTCTAGATTCGAACCACGTCGTTGATGTGACCAAGTCACACAGTACCACATGTTACGTATTGCATATCAATACATGTTACATACGGTTGTATATACAGTGTTTAAATTGAAACATACACCCACTGTATGTTTCAGACACCAATGGGTGCCCTTACAATATATATATATATATATATATATATATATATATATATATATATATATATATATATATATATATATATCAATTTCCACCCCAAATAAGACAGTGCCTCTTTGAAGTAGGGGGCTACTATCGGGGAAATAAGTTGCAGGGGTATTATGAAAGGAGATGAGTGGTAAGATATCTGTTCACGTTATACTTGAACTTCTGCATGTCAGTACAGTTGAGAAAGCGGAATCCCGGGAGGGAGTTCCAAAGTCTAGAAGTTCTGGGGTAGAAACTGTTGGAGTAGAAGGCTTTGTTACACATAGGGATCTATACTGTGAAGGGGTGGAATTTAGCTGCTTGTCGGGTTTGTCAGTGGTACTCACGTCGAGGGGGGTACAAGGGCTTGTAGTTCGCCAGAGCACTCACCATTAAAGTACTCGTAGAACAGGCAGAGGGATGCAACATTGCGTCGATGGGACAGAGGCTGAAGTTCAGGAGCGATCAAGTTGGAGACTTCATATAGTGTTGTTATGTTGTATCTTCCATGTAGAAAGCGTTAAACCGATCAACATTCACCGGCGCCTATTGCACATTTACGAAACCGATACAGTTGATGTCAGCATATTCAACTTCAAAGTAGCGACAATGTGTTAATGCATGTAATATAACGTGTTACATGTAATATAACGTGGGTTTTTATTTTTACTTGGGAGTCGCCACTTATCTAGATCAAAAGGCTACTCGAGGATAAGGGTCAATGAATGTAAGGTGGTAGTGTAATAATCGTTTAATGGTATAAATTGGGTAAAATTTGATTATTTATGGGCACGACTCGATAAGAACTTGTTTACATTGGATTCGAAGGTTACCATGTTGTATTCAACCAGGAAGCAGGCCAGCGGAACAGTGTTCTACAGGCGGGCAGTTCTAAGAAAGGAGTTCTGTTCATGGAATCTGCGTTTAGATTTAGGTGCAGATATCGTATATAGTGGTTGTAGCTAGTCGAGTGTTTTTGTGAAAGTTTGGCTAGAGGGAACCATAGATTGGAGCTCAGACGATCACTTACCATGAAAATAACGATTGAGCAGAGTTACTTCTGCTGAAAAGAGGTTGCAAAGAAAAGAAGGCATCAGCTACTAGGTTTCGAAGCCGGTTTTGAATTCTATCAAGGCAGGATAGGTAGGGCCGAGCAGGTCCTGGCCAAATGTGGCAAAAGTACTTAATTTTAGGACGTAGCTGGCTCTTATACAGATAGAGGATTGCATCGCTGCGTAGAGTGCAGATTAAGGAACATATATCTTTATAGTTTCTGTTTCCTTTCGTTCACCTGTGGTTGGCACTTGAGTCCAACGTTGCAATAAAGATCTTACTTGCGACGCAACACCATTAAAAAATCTGGTTATTCTACAAATATCGCTTTATTTTTTATTTTTTTTTATTTCATTTTATTTTTCCCTCCATAAACATAACATATACATGCAATAAGAATGTACGGCATTCTTCTGCTTTCAATGAAACCCCCACTTATATCCTTTTCGTTCCTTCATTATTTGATTCGTTTGCTACTTCTCTTTTCTTTCTACTTCTCTTTTCGCTAGAGCGATGAATTGGTAGCAACAGTAGTTGTTAAAACAACGTGGTTGCTATGGAAACTAGTCAGAAAGCAATCGCTCACATTAGTTTTTTTTTTATAATTAAAAAAATAAAAAAAATTTTTAACGATATTGAACACCAGTAAATTCGCTTTTGTACTGAACGAAAATTGCTAGTTCGTTACATTTCGGCCGTAAAATTCTGTATGTTTCCTCAGGACGTGAGTAGACGATCTATCGCCAATCGAATCTTTGTAACAAAAAACTTTCAACTCCTTCGATCTGGTCGTTTACCTAATATATCAGAACCTGATATCAGGACCTGATTACGTCATCTCTTTCATGTGCAAAAGATAAAATGTTGTTATTGCCGCCTATTTATGTCATAATAAATATTTAACTTCATTTGTTTCAACTATTTAATTTGCGTTATAATTGTTCAGCCATTCCCTTAACAATTTCATTTGTATTTAATCAGTCCCACCATGCAATATTAAATTTACCCTGTATATACAGTTGATTTTTATTTCGTTTCTGCACTTTAATAACTGTTGAGATTCTTTAAAGTTTAGGATTATGAATTTCTCATTCAGACATAATCTATATGAGTAGTCTAAATTCCTACATGTATTTATTTTCCACTCAACTATCGGAAAGCGTTTATTTTCTTTCAGCTCTCCATAGTGGTTCGCTAGTGCAGTTTTTTATTTGGCGTTTATTTGTTGTTTGTATTTTGAATCTATATCTGTGGTTGTAATATGTGGTTTTAAAATCTAGGGAGGTGATATCTACGCAATATTTTCTTTTATTGTTGTTTTGGCAAATATTGTAGTCTTGTAAACGATGCTTTTGGTTAAGCACCTATTTTGTATTTGAAAGAATGTGCGGATTCTACAATTAAAACTTTTCTATTTCTTATTAGCGATTTTATTTCTATTATGGTGATTGTTATTTGGGTTTCTGTTATTTTTTTGTTGATTATATTTTGTCAGATAAAATTACTAAAACATATATACATGTGTGTGTGCCCGTGTGCGTATGAATGTATATATATATAAAGCTATACAATGAATGTATAGCTTCCAAGAAAGCCTTCATTATATATATATATATATATATATATATATATATATATATATATATATATATATATTAAATTGTAATTCAATGAATTTAAAAAAACTCTCATTGAAATGAAATGAAGTGGTTGAGTTTCATATCAAAGAATTTTTATTATTCTAAGCAAGACAAAGAATGCTTTAGAAAATTAATCTCCTTAACCTATAGGGTTTCGATGTCTACCATCTGATCAGAGGAGAGAAAATATTAGCAAATATATGAAGTATATATATATATATATATATATATATATATATATATATATATAACTACTTAATTTACTCACATAAATTTATATACGAAAGTATAGATTTATGCGTAAACTTTAAGTATTTACTTCAAAAGTGCTCAATACGTATATATATCTATAAAAGTGAAAGTGTCTGTGTGTGTGTGTCTGTGTACATTTCCCTACGCAATAACTCTGTCAATTTTCAGTCTACAGACTGGAAATTTGATATACAGGGTACTGAGATTTTGGGAAAATCGATGTGATCTATTTTCGGCCAGAAATTTGGCTATTAAGGGGTCAAAGTTCAACGATTTGACCTTTGAGAACTCTACCAAACTCCGCCGACAATTTTGGATGTCAGTTCTTTGGACATGAATCTAACTTAATAACTTGATCTGAGCCCAAAACGATAAATTTTAAAGGGTCAAAATAGGGGTCAAAGTTTTTAAAAATTGACCGCTTTTTTTTTTTTTTTGCTCAACATACACCTCCAACAACACGGGGCACCCATGCTAGTATATGTATATAGAGAGAGAGAAAAAGAAAATTAAAACTGTAAGTTGAACTTTACAATCAAAATTTATTGTTCGACTGAATACTCCAAAAAACAATTTACAAAGTCCTTATTCCGCGGGTTTCAAAGAATGCTAATTTTCTTTCTCTTATAATAAGCTCTACTCTCTATTGCGTATTGAGCTTTTTTAATTGGGTTGGGATTTTTTTTTTTTTTTTACAAAGTGATCACCACTTATCAAGGCCCGGTAGCCACTCAGGGATAAGGGTTATTGCAAGTACATTACGTTAGTGTGGAGATTTGATGAAGTGTTTAATTAAGGGGGCGGTTCATTAGGAATTTGTTAACATTGGACTTGAAGACATCCAAGTTGTAGTCCGGAGGGAAGCAGGCAGACGGAACAGAGTTCCACAGGCGTGCAGTTCTAAGAAAGAAGCTTTGTTCATGGAATCCGCGTTTTGATTTAGGCACAGATATAGAGTGGGGGAAATTTTTCACAGTGGATTCAGCTAGACGGGTGTTTTTCGTGAAAGATTGGCGAGGGGGGACCAGAGATTGGAGTTCAGACGAGCACCTGCCATGGAAATAACGATAAAACAAGGATAGGCTTGCAACGTCTCTTCTGTGGGAGAGAGGTTGCAGGGTAGAGAAAAGGGCATCCTCCACTAAGCCACGAAGTCTATTTTGTATTAATTTTCTATATATAAATACTGCTATTTATATTAGTTTGAAGTTTACCATTGCGTATATCAGGTAAACACTACATCCCTTTTTTTCATTAGTATATATATGTGTGTGTGTGTGTGTGTGTGTGTGTGTGTGTGTGTGTGTGTGTGTGTGTGTGTGATGTATTTATGTATGTGTTTGTATGTGTGAGAGAGAGAGAGAACCCATATGTGTATGAAGAAAAAATCAAATACGCTATGCGGTATTTATGCAATATTTCTATTAGAGTGGTTGCTATTTGGGTTTGGGTTATTTTTATTGATTATATTTTGTCAGGTAGAATTAGTAAAACATATATATATATATATATATGGGGGGTGAATGTATATATAATGCTACACAATGAATATATATATGTGTGTGTGTGCGTGTGCGTGCGTGCGTGCGTGTGTGTGTGTGTGTGTGTGTGTGTGTGTGTGTGTGTGTGTGAGAGAGAGAGAGAGAGAGTGGAGGGGTGAAGTGTGGAAAGAAAAAATCAAATGTACTATGCGGTATTTATGCAATATTTCTGTGACAATATGGTTGCCACGTAAAGGGTTTAATCCGTTATTTTTATGCCCTAAGCCTTAAGACATCAATCATAGCGAATTCTTATCGACAAAATATCGATTTTACACATGAAACGTAAAGATCAATAAATCAATATTGATCTACATATTTGCACGGTTTGTGTCCCAATCAGGAGCACGATCACACGTTCTAGATTTCTTGTCATAGAAATTAATGTCAATAGCCTCGTTTTCATTTCTTCACTTTTGATGTTAAAAACGGCAAATTTTGTGCAAGTCACTCGGCCATTACTTCGAAATCAAAGCCTCATATATAGAAGACTGGATAGAAAAATAGTACGTTACGTGAAAAGGGAGGTAATTCTCACTTAAAATAAAATAAAATGGTAGAAAATAGTCGAGGGGAACTCGAACGTTTCCTCTTCATTAGTATCTACACTAAGATGGAGTTGAAAGCATCACTCGTTTCTAAGGATAACACCACTTAACCTTGATCCTTACCTAATAATGCTGACAGCCAGGGTTCATGAATCAGTCTTACAATTGGTTTGTTGCTGTAGGAATTATCTCCACAACAAAACGACACCTCAGCTCCTACAAGCCATGAAAGACGTAGGCCAGAAGTTCTAGGTTCGTGTTTCGCTCTTTTTTAGGCACATCAGTAGAAAAATCCAAAATCTAGAATCGAAACCAGAATATGTAAATATATATATATATATATATATATATATATATATATATATATATTAGGTAGGATTTTTCCAAAGGTTTAATATGTAACAATCTATTAGCCAATAGCAATGTACATATATCAATAAGAATTCAAGCCATGTGAATTGACTCAAATATCAAGCAACATGATTTGCATTCCTGTAATCGAGCATATATATATATATATATATATATATATATATATATATATATATATATATATATACTAGCATTTCAGCCCGGCGTTGCCCGGGTGTTTGGAGGTGTATGCTGAGCAAAAAAAAAAAAGAGTAAATTTTTTTTTAATTTGACCCCTATTATGACCCCTTAAAATTTATAGTTTCGGGCTCAAATCACTTTATTAAGTTAGATCCAGGTTCAAGGAACCTATATCTAAAATTTCAAGTGTCTAGACCCAAAATTGTCGAAGGAGTTTGGTAGAGTTCTTAAAGGTAAAATCGTTGAAATTTGACCCCTTAACAGCCAAATTTCTGGTTGACACCCGTCACATCGATTTTCCCAAATCTCAGTACCCTGTATTTCAA
Organism: Euprymna scolopes; assembly: GCF_053919585.1. NCBI lineage: Eukaryota > Metazoa > Mollusca > Cephalopoda > Sepiida > Sepiolidae > Euprymna > Euprymna scolopes. The sequence continues at coordinate 108,551,030 of NC_136503.1, forward strand.
ATTTCGAGTCTATAGACTAAAAATTGACAGAGTTATTGCGTAGGGAAATGTACACAGACAGACAGACAGACAGACACGTTCACTTTTATAGATATATAGATATAACTACTTCATTTAATCACATAAAATTAAAATCGCCATATATATTTTATAACTTACTATATATTTATATATATACATACATAAATATATATATACATATATATATATACTGCACACACATGCACGTTTATACACATACATATATACATATATATGTTTAAACAAACACTGTTGAAGATACACAGAGCTTCCTTTAATTAGACATTTTTATTTTTTCAATTTTTCAGATGATCATTTTAGTTTGTCAATCGAAAGAATTAATATAGGTATGTATAGTTTGTTGCCAAGGCCGCTGGAAAAATGTTGGGATCTTTCTATCGATCCGGTAGATATCTCACTGCTGATGCAATTCTCTATCTATATAAGAGCCAGGTACGTCCAAGGATGGAATACTGTTGCCACATCTGGACAGGAGCTGCTAGAAAGGACTTGTCCTGCCTTGATAGAGTTCAAAATAGACTTCGTAGCCTCGTAGGAGATATTCTTTTCTCTTCCCTGCAATCTCTATCTCACAGAAGAGATGTTGCGAGTTTGTCTCTGATGTATCGTTATTTTCATGGAAAGTGTTCGACTGAGCTTCAATCTATGGTCCCCTCTCGCCTAACTTTCACAAGA
>NC_136503.1:108556746-108579246 GCF_053919585.1 Euprymna scolopes
ACTACGTATGCCCGCTAATTTTGCAATTATAGACATTAATTTGATGCAATTCTTGTGTTAATTGTCGGTGGTCTTGAGGAAAAATGCTAGCCTACGAAGCCAACGATTACTTTCTGACTGCATTAATTATCACTTCCTACGTGATGCCTAGAACACTAATGTCTGTACGAATGAAAATAATTGTTAATCTATATAACTATATAACTCTGTGACACGTGCTTGCTTTTTTTTTCTTGCTTGCTTGCATCTTGTTTTCGACGATCGGGCGGTTCTGTTAAAAAGGGATGACGGATGAATATATATATATATATATATATATATATATATATAAGTTCCCTTTACATGCACACTAAACAATGCTTGAAGCAAACTACCTTAACCCATTTATATATATATATATATATATATATATATATATATATAAAGAGAGAGGGGGGGATAGAGACCCAAAATAATCTGACACATTTATTGGTCGAAAAAAAATTAAATAATAACTAAATAAATACCATTTTATTTCACACAGTCTTAAATATTAAATCAGTTCTCGGCGTTCGGGCCGGGATCAAAGTGTAGTATCTGACCGGCAGATACTACAAGCAAAGACCATATGTGGGGGCGACCCCACATATAAGACCTTGGTCAATGTAGGGGCAACCCTTCATACCAATTGTCACTAACCAGCTCCCCTACTCCCCGGGGAGTTGGTCCCCATTTCTCCTTCACTCCTCACATTAAAAATCGGCCTTGTGCCTAATTTGCTCAGTGGGGGAGCAAATAAATACCTCAAAGTGTAGTATCTGTTCTGCAGATGCTACACTTAAGATAATCTGTACCAGTCAATGGGACAATTATTATTTTTAGTAACCAGAGTGCCCCCTTTTTGCCTACTTTTAGGGGAGCTGGTTTTTACCCCACATTAAAAACGGCCTTGTGCCTAACTTGCTTTGGTTGGGAAGCAAATAAATACATTAAATATTAAATCAGACAAATGTTTCCCATCATTGCTAACACACGATTGTAGACGTTCACAAAAGTTTCCAATAACTCGATAGATAATTTCGGATGGAAAAACAACAATTTTAGGACAAATAGCTCGTTTTAATTATGCACGGCCCAAAAATGGAAGAAAAATATTTTTTTTTTAAAGCGAATTTGAATCTATTAAAATCCATTATTTTTTATCAACTTTTTTTGCAGATCAAAGTCTGTATTTTATCATATGAAAAGCCGAATAATATAAAACTTTTTCTACTATTTTTAATAGAATTTTACATTTAAAATGTTCCAAACCACACCATTCATCGCCATTTTTGTTTCGATGCATTTGAATTTGAATATTGTTTTAAAAGGTTTTTGAACCAATTAATTTTTTGTTCGAATAAGATTCAGGATAATTAAGATTTTAGGATAATTAAGATAAAATAATATAAGAAAAATTTAATGATAGCTTGGAAGAAACTATATATATATATACACGTGATACACCATATACCATTAGCGTACAAGCGACGCTCTTTCTGTAAACAAATCGAGCGGAGGTATTTCGGACGATGTCAAAACATCGTTAAACTCACGACTCGTTCAGCGGCCGCCAATAGCGTAATGGTTAGGGGCTTTGACTGTCGTACCGACGGTCGGGTTTCAATCCTGGCTTGAGGTAGTTGCCTGTCTAGCCGCACTGATGAGCTGCGAAACATTACTGTTTGTGGATGACTATATATATATATATATATATATATATATATATATATACTAGCAGAGAGACCCGACGTTGCCCGGGCTTGAATAATGATTAAGGAATATTTAACACTCCTATATTTTTATTGTCACCGAAATATTTGAAATGGCCGGGGGGGGGAGCTTCACATTCCTAAAAGCAGTAACTTAGTCCAAAATATATGTAAAGAATCTACTGTTTCTTTTATAAAATTATTTTATATAAACTTTTTTTCAGTTGACGAAAAAAAAACATTAAGAAATTTAAGTGCGGGGTTTGACCTTACAGATCACGTCATGTAATATATATATATATATATATATATATATATGTGTGTGTGTGTGTGTGTGTGTGTGTGTGTGTGTGTAAATTTTCAAGTCTTATAAAATTCTTTGAAATTAATGAAAACAAAAGTTTAAAAAATTTACTTGCGGAGTTTGAACGTACAGACCACCTCATTCAAAAAAAAAAAAAAGAAAAAACGCGCTAACAAATTACCCACAGTAGAATTTTCACGGCCCGCTGTTCTATCATTGTTGCTAAGGAACGACATGGAAAAAATGGCTTTACCGATGATAGATACATTAAAATAACGATTTCGATTATCGGTAATTATCGGGGTTGTTCTGAGACAAAACTTAACTAAGATCACTCCCAGACTTATGCACTAAAGTTCTGTTAATTTTAACTCACACACACACACACACACACACGCACACACACATACACACACACACAAAGTTGCATTTATATAAATGTAGAGATATATAGTCTAAAGAAGCTTTGAGTAAAAATAAAATGTAAAAATAAAGAATGCAGTTAAAATTTCCGGAAAAAAGTAAGACTTAGTACCTATAATCCGACGTCTAAAAGTTTACAATTACAAAATACAATTCAACTATATAACTATATTACGATGAAAAAAAAAAAAAGAAAACCTTAACTTTGTTAAATAAAAATAGACTTAGAAAAAATCTTAAAAACAAAAGAAAGAGTATTGAACTATATAGGAATAAAAGTAAAAAAAAAAAAACTTAACTAAAATTTTGTAAATAGAAAACGGGGATCGTCAGCTGCTTAACATGTAGCTGTTGTAGCTGTTTCGGAGATTTAAAAACAGGACAGCTGTTAAATATATGAAAAATGGGAAAATACAACTTAGAATAATACGCTTACTATTCATACTAATATATAAAATAAATTAAATTATGATATATATATATATATATATTAATTTTATTTATACAAACATTAATGGCTACATATGTGCATACATGTTTCTGTAATCACCCACGTTGGGGGATTACGTCTTCAGGCCAAGAACTACCTTCAAAAGTGACATTTCCACCAAATACATTTTTCTACTTCGTTTATCAAGTTAAAAATACAACCTGGGTGGGAGTCAAAAAAAAACAAAAAACGGTAAAAGGATGAGTGAGGTCTCTGAAGATGATAAACATCTTTTTTCTTTTCCCCTTCCCCCATCTAACCTAACTTTTGGCTTTTTATGGCATAGGGTACTTGAGAGTTTAGTTTTCTTGTCTTAGAGTCTGTAAGTTAATAACCTTAGCTATGGTCAACCAAGTACTGACCGGTGCCTTTTTAATCTACCTCCACCCACACATACACGCAACACACACATAACACATCCATACACAGACACTGCCAACACACACATACACACATTAATCAATATATTCAAAAGCGAATCCATGCTGAACACTCTTTTTTTTATTTACTGAAACTAGACAATGATTCTGAAACTACATAGAGGATAAAGTAAAAGTTACATTAAGGTAAATAAAAAAATAAAAATAAATAAAAATAAAATACATAAATAAATAAATAAATAAATAAAAATAAATAAAAAATATAATAAAAATAAAAAAAAATAAATAAAATAAAAAATAAATAAATAAAAAAATAAAAAATAAAAAAAATAAAAAAATAAATAAATAAGAATAAAGTAAAATTAAATTAAAACAAATAAACCAACAAAATGTGAATAAATATAAACCCGAAAGTTTTCTAAACCCCACATGTACCTATATGCGTGTATCAATACACTTATAAATGTCTAACATTTATCTACACCCGCGCATATATACACACACACATTACAGACATACAGAGACAAATAATAGTATTTTTCTTTACTTATGCAGCGTGGTAACATCTTCGTATATGCAATATTATGCTACCCGACTACAGACGGGTGTACATATATATATATATATATATATATATATATATATATATACATATATATATATATATATATATATATACATACATATACACATATATACACAAACACACACATACATACATAAATACATACATATACATATATACATATATATATATATATATATATATATATATACACATACATACATATACATATCAACACATACATATATAACATATATATAAACAACATTCGGACATCCATACATTTTTGTAATCTATATTGTTACAACAATTCTATACGAGGCAGCCTATTCTAATAGTTCAGAAATATACGTGTGTATACATACATCTACATACAATAGACACAGAGACACATCCACATACAAACATACACACCGATACATAGATACAGATATACATATATATATATAAACATACAAACATACATGCATACGTAAAATACACCTATATATCCAAAGTCACACAAATATAGACACATATATATATATATACATGCATACATGTACCGTGCCACCAAATGATACATCTAAAGTAGAAACAGACATGAATACACCTACTGTATAAATTCACTTTTTCTATCAAATTCCACATCTCTAGTTATGTTTCATGGCCCCTTCCGCTTGTTACACTTTCTTAAGTTGTAGGTTTTTACCGTAAAAATTGACACTACGTAAAAATTTATATTGAATTCAGCATGAAGTTCATAGGGTTATCCTCATATTTAACAAAGATTCTTTCGATGGTAAGGCAGATATACATAAGATGTATCACGACACAATAATAATATATAATAACATATGACAGAAATCAGAGTATTTAGGTTATATAAACCTAGTATATAAGCTTATATATTGTAGTACTTACCTTCATCTTTGCTTATTCACTCTAATACCCTTATTCCTTTCTCTTCCATTCACCCTTCATTCCTTACTTTCTTTCATCTATTTATTTCTTCTATTTTTTTTTTTTTATATTAATAAATTATTTTTCCTACCCGGGTCTATAAAGATCGTATATCCATACATGCACACACCCAAAAATATCCATATGCATACATTATTACGGGCTTCACTCAAAACGATCTATTACTCATTTAGTTCAAATATACCTTCATACAGGTACTTATTTCGGCTAGTAATAACATAACTGCTCGATGAAGTAGAACATTAAGTGACTTACGTAACCCATATGGGTATGATTATAGTTGCGACCTCACTTATCCTCTTTGTGGGGGGGTATTTGATGGGGGTTAGTTGTACTTATAGCAGTTCCATTATCCTAATTTAGAGTTCCTTAAGTGCATGTATTCTGAAATGTTTGCAGGATATAGCAGTTTCTTGTTTAATATTCAATAATTTTTCTCGGTCTTTAAACCTAGTTATCTCAAGTTTTTCTGATAAGCATAATAGACATGGTGAGTTCAATGAGTGGCAAGTATTGGCCCTTCTAATAATATTCCATTCTATACTAGGTGTTTTATTTTCTCTAACTAATTTCCAGTAATATAACGATAAGGAAGTGTCCTTTTCATATGTTTGATTATTCATCGAGCGTGTATGTCCATAGAATCTATTTTTGAAAGTCATTTGGGTACTCCCTATGTAGAATCTTTCGTCCCTTGGGTTCTCCATCGGGAATATCCTTGCTTGGTATACCACCGATGAGGTCAGACATTCATTTTTTATTGGGCATTCCTCAGGTTTTTTACAGTTACATTTATTCACCGCAGTGTTTGCACTAGTATTCTCCCCTTCTCTATTAGTCGTCTTTAAAATACTTCCATTATGCTTTTTTATAATCCTTTCCAAATTATCACTACAGCTGTAACTTAATTTTAATGTATTTTTATTAAATATCTTATGTAATATATTATTTGGTGGGAAATGCTTATTAATAAGTTGTAAAAATTTTGCACCAAGTTTTGTTTTCAACATAATGTTAAAGGGGGGTGTGAACCAAATAATTTTCCTACCACGATTTCTAGATCCATTTGTGCTAGTGTTATTTACTTTATATTTTATCTCTATGTCCTTATATCCACTATTTTTAAGTGCTGTATTATAAATAACTTTGCAATTATTGAAAGTTACTTCATTAGATGAATTGTTACTTATTCTACTTTCAATAGATAATGGTATATGTTTAATAATGGATGGTGGATGGTTAGACTGCGGGTGTATATAAATAGGATTAGCGTTATCCTTCATATATGGTTTATAAGCATTCAAATCCAGATCTAAAGTAACGTCAAGGAAATCAACCTGTTTTAAGTTAGCATTAACTTCTACTTTTAGGCCAAAATTTTTCATGTCCCTATGGATTGCTCTCCTAATCTGATCACATTTAACACTTGTAGCATTCTTCACTATTATCAGCCCTTCATCACGATATAGGCCCATGTCCCTTCTATCAATAATATTATCGTTCGTTAAATTATGAATGATATAAAGTCCAACGAGATCTGTTGCCTCTGCAGAGTCCAGCGATCCCATTGATACCCCGTGGTAGGAAAATTATTTGGTTCACACCCCCCTTTAACATTATGTTGAAAACAAAACTTGGTGCAAAATTTTTACAACTTATTAATAAGCATTTCCCACCAAATAATATATTACATAAGATATTTAATAAAAATACATTAAAATTAAGTTACAGCTGTAGTGATAATTTGGAAAGGATTATAAAAAAGCATAATGGAAGAATTTTAAAGACGACTAATAGAGAAGGGGAGAATACTAGTGCAAACACTGCGGTGAATAAATGTAACTGTAAAAAACCTGAGGAATGCCCAATAAAAAATGAATGTCTGACCTCATCGGTGGTATACCAAGCAAGGATATTCCCGATGGAGAACCCAAGGGACGAAAGATTCTACATAGGGAGTACCCAAATGACTTTCAAAAATAGATTCTATGGACATACACGCTCGATGAATAATCAAACATATGAAAAGGACACTTCCTTATCGTTATATTACTGGAAATTAGTTAGAGAAAATAAAACACCTAGTATAGAATGGAATATTATTAGAAGGGCCAATACTTGCCACTCATTGAACTCACCATGTCTATTATGCTTATCAGAAAAACTTGAGATAACTAGGTTTAAAGACCGAGAAAAATTATTGAATATTAAACAAGAAACTGCTATATCCTGCAAACATTTCAGAATACATGCACTTAAGGAACTCTAAATTAGGATAATGGAACTGCTATAAGTACAACTAACCCCCATCAAATACCCCCCACAAAGAGGATAAGTGAGGTCGCAACTATAATCATACCCATATGGGTTACGTAAGTCACTTAATGTTCTACTTCATCGAGCAGTTATGTTATTACTAGCCGAAATAAGTACCTGTATGAAGGTATATTTGAACTAAATGAGTAATAGATCGTTTTGAGTGAAGCCCGTAATAATGTATGCATATGGATATTTTTGGGTGTGTGCATGTATGGATATACGATCTTTATAGACCCGGGTAGGAAAAATAATTTATTAATATAAAAAAAAAAAAAATAGAAGAAATAAATAGATGAAAGAAAGTAAGGAATGAAGGGTGAATGGAAGAGAAAGGAATAAGGGTATTAGAGTGAATAAGCAAAGATGAAGGTAAGTACTACAATATATAAGCTTATATACTAGGTTTATATAACCTAAATACTCTGATTTCTGTCATATGTTATTATATATTATTATTGTGTCGTGATACATCTTATGTATATCTGCCTTACCATCGAAAGAATCTTTGTTAAATATGAGGATAACCCTATGAACTTCATGCTGAATTCAATATAAATTTTTACGTAGTGTCAATTTTTACGGTAAAAACCTACAACTTAAGAAAGTGTAACAAGCGGAAGGGGCCATGAAACATAACTAGAGATGTGGAATTTGATAGAAAAAGTGAATTTATACAGTAGGTGTATTCATGTCTGTTTCTACTTTAGATGTATCATTTGGTGGCACGGTACATGTATGCATGTATATATATGTCTATATTTGTGTGACTTTGGATATATAGGTGTATTTTACGTATGCATGTATGTTTGTATGTTTATATATATATATATGTATATCTGTATCTATGTATCGGTGTGTATGTTTGTATGTGGATGTGTCTCTGTGTCTATTGTATGTAGATGTATGTATACACACGTATATTTCTGAACTATTAGAATAGGCTGCCTCGTATAGAATTGTTGTAACAATATAGATTACAAAAATGTATGGATGTCCGAATGTTGTTTATATATATGTTATATATGTATGTATGTGTTGATATGTATATGTATGTCTGTTGTGTGTGTGTTTATATGTATGTATGTGTATATATATATATATATATGTATATATGTATATGTATGTATTTATGTATGTATGTGTGTGTTTGTGTATATATGTGTATATGTATGTATATATATATATATATGTATATATATATATGTATATATATATATATATATGTACACCCGTCTGTAGTCGGGTAGCATAATATTGCATATACGAAGATGTTACCACGCTGCATAAGTAAAGAAAAATACTATTATTTGTCTCTGTATGTCTGTAATGTGTGTGTGTATATATGCGCGGGTGTAGATAAATGTTAGACATTTATAAGTGTATTGATACACGCATATAGGTACATGTGGGGTTTAGAAAACTTTCGGGTTTATATTTATTCACATTTTGTTGGTTTATTTGTTTTAATTTAATTTTACTTTATTCTTATTTATTTTTTTTTTATTTTTTATTTTTTTTATTTTTTTTTTTTTATTTATTTATTTTTTATTTTATTTATTTTTTTTATTTTTTATTATATTTTTTATTTATTTTTATTTATTTATTTATTTATGTATTTTATTTTTATTTATTTATATTTTTTTATTTACCTTAATGTAACTTTTACTTTATCCTCTATGTAGTTTCAGAATCATTGTCTAGTTTCAGTAAATAAAAAAAAGAGTGTTCAGCATGGATTCGCTTTTGAATATATTGATTAATGTGTGTATGTGTGTGTTGGCAGTGTCTGTGTATGGATGTGTTATGTGTGTGTTGCGTGTATGTGTGGGTGGAGGTAGATTAAAAAGGCACCGGTCAGTACTTGGTTGACCATAGCTAAGGTTATTAACTTACAGACTCTAAGACAAGAAAACTAAACTCTCAAGTACCCTATGCCATAAAAAGCCAAAAGTTAGGTTAGATGGGGGAAGGGGAAAAGAAAAAAGATGTTTATCATCTTCAGAGACCTCACTCATCCTTTTACCGTTTTTTGTTTTTTTTGACTCCCACCCAGGTTGTATTTTTAACTTGATAAACGAAGTAGAAAAATGTATTTGGTGGAAATGTCACTTTTGAAGGTAGTTCTTGGCCTGAAGACGTAATCCCCCAACGTGGGTGATTACAGAAACATGTATGCACATATGTAGCCATTAATGTTTGTATAAATAAAATTAATATACATGCTCTGTTCACTCATTGAGCACTATTTTGGTAGACACGTGTTGTTTCATTGGATGTACTTCTAGGAAACTAAACTCTACTGGCTATATATATATATATATATATATATATATATACTAGTAGGTAAGCCCGGCTTTGCTCCTATGTACTGTTCATACTTTTATGCGCATATGTATATATATATATAAAAAGTTTTGACTCATGTCTACGTACCCTACATCTAAAATTTCAGTGTTAGACCCAAAATTAGCAGAGGAGTTTGGTAGAGTCTGCAAAGTTCAACTCTTTCAACTTTGACCTTTTGGCAGCCAAACATTCGCCCAAAAACTAATTAAAAAGCTAGCATGCACTTTATGTCAAATTTCAAATGTTTAGACCCAAAATAGGCTGAATAGTTCTTTTATAGATCGCAAAGGAAAAATCTTGTGAACTTTGAACCCTTGGCAGACAAATTTTCGGCCAAAAACCGATTCAAAATCTTGCCCTATGTCTGAATACACTTTATGTAAAATTTCAAATGTTTAGATAAAAAATTGGCTGAGTAATTTGATAGAAACTGCAGAGATTACCTTTGTTTAACTTTTCCCCCAATTTTGCCCACTTGGCATTTATTGTTTTGGGCTCAAATCAAATTAAAATTTTGATCCATGGTCAAGTAGTATCTAAAATCCCAAGTGTTTAGGCCCAAAATTGGCGGAGGAGTTTGGTAGAGTTTTCAAAGGTCAAATCGTTGAAATTTGACCCCTTAACAGACAAATTTCTGGCCGAAAGCCGATTTAAAAGATTTCCCCAAATCTCAATACTCCTTATCCCAAATGTCGAGTCTGTAGACTGAAAATTTACAGAGTAGTTTGGTAGGGAAATTTACACACAGACACACACACACACGCACAGACATTTTTACTTTTACAGATATATAGAAATATATGTATCAACAAGATGATTGTAGATTCAATCCATGGCTAGGGAAGGTCTTAGCCTAGCCGCACTGATGAATTTTGATACAACGAAACAGTACTGTATGTGGATGACTATATATATATATATATATATATATATATATATATATATATATATATAGCCCCCTCTTTGGGCTGAGCACTGTTACAAATGTATCTAACCTACTGCTTATTTGGTTATTAAACGTGACTCGCTGTCTTTTTGTTTGTAAATAATTTGCAGCGCGAGCACTGTAAAAACGATAGCCGAATGTTTATTTAATAGACATTTGATGAGACGTTTATGAGCACCGATCCATGGTCTATCAATGAGGAAACGGGCTAGTCTAGCTGCACTGATGAGTTATGATACAACGAAACATTATATATATATATATATATATATATATATATATATATATATATATAGAGAGAGAGAGAGAGAGAGAGGGGGGGTAAGAGAGGAAGAGAGAAAGAGTGAGAAACCGGTACTTTCAACGTCAAATATCCATTGAACATTCGTTGTTGGTTGATTGTTTTTGTTTTACGGCATATCAACCGTTTTCCGGTTATTTAATGCCGAATCCAGTGATTTTGAAGAAAAAATTTTTAATATAATATATTTGATTTTTTTTCAAGTCGGTTTCTATTTAATCCATAGTTGGGACCCTAAGAGGTACTATCACTCCGGGTCAGCATGGACCTGGGAGCAATGGCAATTAAGGGGTGGCTCCACACTCCCCAAAGCCCGAAAGCTGGGGCCTCACCATCGGATATAGTTTAAGGTCATATCCAGGACCTGAACATTGGTAGATTAAAAATAACCATGTCCGTTTCAGCTGAGCGACGCGAATTATGAATATGACGGTTTGCCTGAAAACAAGGTTTACAAAAACGTCTCTCAAGTTTTTGGCACTTACCGGCTACCATATAAAAACATCAGAGTTAAACAAATAGATCTGCTAAATATTCCGGCGTTGTCTTTTAACCGCCCGGACGTTTCTGGCGATAGTATGGTCCTTATAGTGCATAAGTATCAATAATCCATACGTTCCTATTAATTGCATCATTACGAGGACAAAGTTAGACATAAGACGGTTATTAAAGTGGGGAAATCCATCTCCCTTAAAAGGGGCCCACCGAATTGTAATAAAAATAAAAATTACATCAGTTCAGAAAGATATTTATTTTCAAACTGTTATCGTCATCTTTATTGTTGTTGTTTCATGATTATAATCGAAACCGAAACTAAAACTTATGTAGAACTATTGGTAAAATTATTTATGGCAAGAAAATTAAACGACCCGGATGTAAGTGTGACACAAAACAAAATAATACACACGCTGTCGTATTAATTTCCTAATAGTGAATTCCCAGGTCACGTGACGATGGGGGTCGTCAATCATTAATTAATTTAGTCACGTGGTCATTCATATAAAAATAGTGACTTAGAAGTCCACTTTCTCTATTCTCCTTTTTTTGGTCTGACTGTCGAAGCAGCAGCATGTTTTGCCAAACATTTTTTTCTTCTTCTGTTTTCGGCTCACGTGGTTTTTTTTTTTTTTTTTTTTTTTTTTAATTTATTAGCAATCAAACGTAATAAAAAGCAAAGAATAAATAAATTATCATCCTATATTTTCAACAATTTTTCTTTATCTCGCGGGCAAATCGATGCATGAAATGAGAAAGTGATCGAGCCCTGTCTTAACGCAGTGGATCAATAATTGGTAAAGATTTGATAGATTTTTGCGGGTACTTGTTCAGCTTAATATCCAAGTCCTGGCAACGTTGCGTCGGCATCTTCCGACATGGTTACGGAAACAGCCGAAAGATGCCGACGACAGGAAAACTTCCAGAGATGAACGCAGTGTTGTACCTATTTACTATGCCTCCCCACGGGACAGAGTTAGACACCAGGGTCGTTTTTTAACGTGGAGAAAAGGTACAAAAATAAAAATTGTCTCAGTCGTGAAGGATTTCTCCTCCACCGAAAGAGAACAAGAAATAGAAGTGCAGCATCTGAAGAACAGATACTACACTTTGATTTTGTCCCGAAGGCCAAGTGTTGTAATCAAACGGTATAAGATAACAATTGAGAGAGACAACAACGTAAAACAATAAAAAATATGCGCCTTCAATAAGTTTCCAGACTTTTTTGTACAGGCATTTAAGATTGTCGTAGACTCTTGAAAATTTAGTATGTTATTGCTATACATCTTATGAGATGACTGACCACGTTTTATGATTTCAGGTTCAAATGAACAGTTACAGCAGACATTGGAATGCTACTAAAGCCTGGTTGTCACAGCTGGTGAATTTCAAAAATGCAATCTGGGCGTGAGGACATTTTTAGAAGAACGATATGCAATAAAATATATGTTATAAACTTTGATAAAATTCAACAGAAACGTATGGAATGCTTCAGACTGCTTTTGTAACATCTTGCATGAATCCAGCATCAGTTTCTGAGTGAGAGATTCAAGGACGGCAGGAAATCTGTTAGGAATGATGAGAGGTGTGGTGTTACGTTGTTACTCTAAAATAAAGGGTTGAGTGTTTGTTGCGTCATCTCTAATAATGGATTAGAAGAGATGACGTGTTATATTATATATTTATGTTGTATCATAAAGGGAATCGTGTGTGAGTGACATGTATTTTCAGAACCTACCTCTGCTTCTTCGATGTTGGACCATCTGGAATTCCTCGTCCTGGAGGGAGATTTGATATCTGTTTTTGGATGAAGATTCAATCACTCCAAGACAAGGAATTAGTTCTATAGTTTATTTCACTTTTCCCAGATGTCCTGCAGAAGGTGGAAAGTGAAATCGGCCTGTGTGGGTTCTTCTTCTACACACGTCATCGTTCGTCCCCCCCCAGTGAAGAGGAGGAGACAACTGGAAGCCGTCCGTTGTCTTCTGAGTCCAAATCAAATCTCAACGATTCAGCTAACCTGATCACATGACTCGCACGCAATCCAATCAGCTGATCTTGACTTCCGGTCAACGTGTCTACACTATAACTCACCTCTCCCTCTCTCTCTCTCTCTCTCTCTCTCTCTCTCTCTCTCTCTCTCTCTCTCTCTCTCTCTCTCTCTCTCTCTATTCCTTAACAGTGGGAGGAGTAAGGAAGTCAGAACACCAGAGTTGATTGGTCAAAGAAAGAATTTCGTGGATTAGGACCATCGTGTCTACAGAGACAATAAGTGCACAGTGTGATGTCAGTGTAAGAACTGTACACACAATTATTTGTGAGGAACTGGAGATGCTGAAGATTTGTGCGAAGTTTGTCCCAAGGGTAACCCATCCTTGTCACAGACTATTTGACCAAGATGGGCATCAAGACTAAAACAATAGTTACCATGAAATTGTGAGAAAAGATATTTTTTCAAGAAAAGTATATAAAATATGACGGAACTCTTAAAATATAAACAGAATTTGCTTGGAAATATTACATTGCACAAGTGCCGAAATTAAATACATCCTCCAAAAAACGGAAAAAGTAAACACAATATTTGTTAATAATGTTAAACAGCACGAGTTTAAAAATGAAATGCTACCCACCCCTAAAAATAAAAGAAACCATTAAAATATATGTATTTGTTTGGAATAGTAATCTGCGCAAGTGCCAAAATTCACCCCCCAGGAAAAACGCATAAATTTTTTAGATGTGCAGAAAAAAGACTTTAAGGGACATGGAAACAGCGAATTTCGAATGGAGGCTTTCTTTCTCAACAAGAACCTGTCGCCATTTTGGTTCAAACCCGATCGTAAAAGCTGATTTTTGAGATCAAATAAAAAGCATTTAAAAATAAACTACTTAAAAACTAAAAAAAAAAAAAAAAAATGAGCTTGTTTGGCATAAAAGTAAGTTTTACTGGTTATGGTAACATTGATTTGATGTTTTGCGTAGTTGGTTGTTGGCTTCTCTGCTTATTCCCCAATTTTTTTTTTTTTTTTTCAAGAAAAATATATAAGAGTTCTTGGTTTTCTTTTCTTTTCTTTTTTGTACAAGAAAAGTTTGTTTTTTTTTCGAGGAAAATTTTAAATGCAATTCAAAACATGAGGTTAGAAAGAACCTCACGCACAGAAAGAACCTCACGTGCAGATTATTTTTTTAGATAAACAAATATTCATTTATTTAAAGCTTAAAACTTTAAGTAAACGAATATATATTTATTTTTAAAAAAATAAAACTTTGCACGTGGTCTTTCTTTCTGATCTCATTTTATAAATCTCATTTTTTCCGTGCTTCTAAAAAGTGGATTACTGCTACTACCTTTTTTTTATTACATTTTCACCCCAAACAAGACACATTGCCACTTTGATGTAGGGTGCTACTATTAGGGACATAGGCTACAGGGGTACTAGGTGGGGAGTTGGGCAGCAAGATGTCGGTTCACGTTACACTTGAACTTCTGCATGTCAGTACAGTTGGGGAAGCAGGAACCCGGAAGGGAATTCCAAAGTCTAGCGGTTCTGAGCAAGAGACTACTGGAGTAGAAGGCTCTCTTACATCTAGGGATCTCAACTGTGAAGGGGTGCGATTTTACTGCTTGTCGGGTTTTTTTTTGGGGGGGGGGGTATTTACGTAGAGGGGGTACAAGTGCTTGCAGTTCGTCAGAACATTCGCCGTTAAAGTAATTGTAGAACAGGCAGAGGGATGCTACATTTCGTCGATGAGACAGAGGCTGAAGCTTGGATGACAGTTCAGAACCTATCAGGTTAGCGACTTTCTTTTGAACCTTGTCTAGGAGCGAGAGACTAGTAGCAGATGCACCGGCCCAAATATGACAACAATACTCCATACATGGGCTAATGGTGGCCTTATATTTAAATAAATAATTTCAATAATATTTTACCACAGTTGTTTTCATGTTTTCGCAAAAATTATTTAATTAAAAAAAAAAAAAAAAAAAAAATATATATTTATTTAAGAAAAAAAAAAGAAATATTTTAATATCAAGAAACTGTTTTTTTTTTTTGTTGTTGTTTTTGTTTTTTTCAATAAAAGTTGCAAATATTTTTTGGATGACCACATGGTAACAACTTCGATTTTAACGCAAATACTTCGTTTTCTTTTTGTTTAATTCAACTTCACGAATTTCTTTGAATTTGTCTTCCATAAGCATGCCGAAAGATGGCGACGCGATGTGTCCAGAACTTGGGTCAGAATCCAAAAAAATTATTTGTATCTCTCCAATTGTTTTATTATCTACTACTAGCAGGGGTGCCCGGCGTTGCTCGGGTGTTTGGAGGTGTATGCTGTGCAAAAAAAGCAAAAAAACAAAAAAAAATGGTTAATTTTTTAAAACTTTGACCTCTATTATGACCCCTTAAAATTTATTGTTTCGGGCTCAAATTACTTTATTAAGTTAGATCCAGGTTCAAGGAACCTATATCTAAAATATCAAGTGTCTAGACCCAAAATTGTCGGAGGAGTTTGGTAGAGTTCTTAAAGGTCAAATCGTTGAAATTTGACCCCTTAACAGCCAAATTTCTGGCTGACACCCGTCACATCCATTTTCCCAAATCTCAGTACCCGGTATTGCAAATTTCGAGTCTATAGACTAAAAATTGACAGAGTTATTGCGTAGGGAAATGTACACAGACAGACAGACACACAGACACACAGACAGACAGACACGTTCACTTTTATAGATATATAGATTAATCGGAATGGACCTATATTCGTTGTGACTGTCCGTTTTTTTTTTGTTTTTTTTTGTCTTTATTATTATTTTTTATTTTTTTATTGCGGACTATTATCCAAATCTTTTTTTTTTTTTTTCTTTTGTAGATGTTGTTTCACAGCGTTTCGCCCGACTATTTCTCTGGCCTTCGTCAGGTGATAATCACGACGGGATAGGAACTCCCAATCTTCCAACTGTATCCTCGGCAATTACTGCCATCCATAGTTGTTGTCGTCTCACCACGTTTTTGGCCAAGTAAGCCTATGGCCGGCTGTGGGTAAGATTGAAACCGTTATCTTCAGACCATTCTCACCTGGAAATGTAGAGATTCAACGTCTCTATCCACTGTGCCAGGGCCCCGAAGAATCGGAGTTCCTATCCCATCGCGATTACCATCTGAAGAAGGCCAGAGGAATAGTTGGCCGAAACGTCCTGAAATAACATCTAAAAAAAATGATGAGGATAATAATCCTCAATAAATAAATATATTTATAAAATACTCATCTCAATCAATAACAATTGAAATAATGTCTGCTTTTTGTTTGGTTTTGTATCACCCTTCTAATTTTCTGAGAATCGCTAAAAGTTAAGGCTTTTTTAAAAGAAATTAAAAGTTAAGGGTTAACTTAAAGGGTTTTTTAAAAAGAAATTGAAAGTTAAGTGCTCAGTTAAAGGGTTAAGATTAATTTTTTTAAGAAATTAAAAATTAAGGGTAAGGTTAAAGGGTTTTTTTCAAAAGAACTTAAAAGTTAAAGGTTAAGTTAAAGGTTTTTTTTTTAATATTAAAAGTCATGGGTTAAGTTAAAGGATTTTTAAAGAAATTAAAAGTTAAAGATTAAGTTAAAGGGTTTTTTAAAAATAAATTAAAAGTTAAGGGTTAAGTTTAAGGGGTTTTGAAAAGAAATTAAAAGTTAAGGGTTTTTTAAAGAAATAAAAAGTTAAGGGTTAAGTTAAAGGGTCTTTTTAAAAAGAAATTAATAGTTAAGGGTTAAGTCGAAGTGTTTTATTTTTAAAGAAATTAAAAGTTAAAGGTAAAGTTAAAGCTATTTTTAAATAAAAAAAGTTGAAGGGGTTTTTTTTATTAAAAGTTAAAGGTTAAGTTAAAGGGTTTTTTTTTTAAATTAAAAGTTAAAGGTTAAGTTAAAAGGTTTTTTTAAAAAGAAATTAAAAGTTTAGGGTTAAGTTAAAGGTTTTTTTAAAGTTTAAAAGTTAAAGGTTAAGTTAACGGGTTTTAAAAAAAAATAAAAGTTAAAGGTTAAGTTAAAGGGTTTTTTGAAAAGAAATTAAAAGTTGAGGGTTAAGTTAAAAGTTTTTTTTAGAAATTAAAAGTTAAAGGTTAAGCTAAAGGGTCTGTTAAAAGAAATAAAAATAAAGGGTTAAGTTAAAGGGTTTTTTTTAATTAAAAGTTAAATGTTAAGTTACACTTTAACTTAACATTTAACTTTAAAAAAAATTAAAAGTTAAAGGTTTAGTTGAAGTTTTTTTATTTTTAAATTAAAAGTTAAGGGTTAGTTTAAAGGTTTATTTTTTTATAAGAAATTAAGAGTTAAGGGTACAGTTAAAGATTTTTTTAAATATTAAAAGTTCATGGTTAAGATAAAGTTTTTTTTTTAGAAATTAAAAGTTGAAGTTTTTTTTAATTGAAAGTTAAGGGTTAAGTTAAAAGTTTCTTTTAAATTAAAAGTTAAGGGTTAAGTTAAAGGGTTTTTTAAAAGTTATTAAAAGTTAAGGGTTAAGTTAAAGGGTTTTAAAGAAATAAAAAGTTAAGGGTAAGTTAAAGGGTGTTTTAAAGAAATTAAAAGTTAAGGGTAAACGTACAGGTTTTTTTTTTTAATTAAAAGTTAAAGGTTAAGTTAAATGGGGTTTTAAGAGAAATTAGATGTTCAGGGTAAAGTTAAAGGTTTTTTTTCTAAATTAAAGTTTTGAAAAGAAATTAAAAGTTAAGGGTTAAGTTAAAGGGGTTTTTAAAGAAATTAAAAGTTAAATGTTAAGTTAAAGGGTTTTTTTTATTAAAAGTTAATGATTAAGTTAATGGGGTTTTGAAAAGAAATTAAAAGTTAAGGGTAAAGTAAGATGCTGCTTTTAAAAGCAAATTAAAAGTTAAGGGTTAAGTTTAAGGGTTTTTGAAAAGAAATTAAAAGTTAAGGGTTAAGCTAAAGGTTTTTTTTAGAAATAAAAAAGTTAAGGGTTAAGTTAAAGGGTCTTTTTAAAAAGAAATTAATAGTTAAGGGTTAAGTCGAAGTGTGTTATTTTTAAAGAAATTAAAATTAAAGGTTAAGTTGAAGCGATTTTTTTTAATTAAAAGTTAAAGGTTAAGTTAAAGGTATTTTTAATTAAAAGTTAAAGGTTAAGTTAAAGGGGTTTAAAAAAAAATTAAAAGTTAACGGTTTAATTAAAATAAGTTACAGGGTTTTTTTAAGAAGTTTAAAAGTTAAAGATTAAGTTAACGGGTTTTCAAAAGAATTAAAAGTTAAAGATTAAGTTAAAGGGTTTTTTGATAAGAAATTAAAAGTTAAGGGTTAAGTTAAAAGGTTTTTTTAAGAAATTAAAAGTTAAGGGTTAAGTTAAAAGGTTTTTTAAGAAATTAAAAGTTAAAGGTGAAGTTAAAGGGTTTTTTAAAAGACATAAAAAGTTAAGGATTAAGTAAAGGGTTTTTTTTTTAAATTAAAAGTTAAAGGTGAAGTTAAAGGGGTTTTGAAAAGAAATGAAATATTAAGGGTAAAGTTAAAGGTCTTTTTAATTAAAAGTTAAGGGTTACGTTAAACGGTTTTTTTTAATTATAAGTTAAAGGTGAAGTTATAGGGGTTTTGAAAAGAAATTAAAAGTTAAATGTTAAGTTAAAGTTTTTTTTAATTAAAAGTTCAGGGTTAAGTTAAAGTTTTTTAATTAAAAGTTAAGGGTTAGGTTTAAGGGGTTTTTATTAAAAGTTAAAAATTAAGGGTTAAGTTAAAGGGGTTTTTGAAAAGAAATTGAAAGATTAGGGTTACGTTAAAGGGTTTTTAAAAGAAATTAAAAGTTAAGGGTTAAATTAAAGGTTTTTTTTAGAAATTAGAAGTTAAGGGTTAAGTGTAATGGTTTTTGAAAAGAAATTAAAAGTTAAGGGTTAAGTTAAACGGGTTTTTGAAAAGAAATTAAATGTTAATGGTTAAGTTAAAGGATTTTTGAAAAGAAATTAAAAGTTAATGGTTAAGTTTAAGGGTTTTTGAAAAGAAATTAAAAATTAATGGTTAAGTTAAAGGGGTTTTGAAAAGAAATTAAAAGTTAATGGTTAAGTTAAAGGGTTTTTTTTTAGAAATTAGAAGTTAAGGGTTAAGTGTAATGGTTTTTGAAAAGAAATTAAAAGTTAAGGGTTAAGTTAAACGGGGTTTTAAAAAGAAATTAAATGTTAATGGTTAAGTTAAAGGATTTTTGAAAAGAAATTAAAAGTTAATGGTTAAGTTTAAGGGTTTTTGAAAAGAAATTAAAAATTAATGGTTAAGTTAAAGGGTTTTTGAAAAGAAATTAAAAGTTAATGGTTAAGTTAAAGGGGTTTTTTTTAGAAATTAAAAGTTAAGGGTTAAGTGTAATGGTTTTTGAAAAGAAATTAAAAGTTAAGGGTTAAGTTAAACGGGTTTTTGAAAAGAAATTAAATGTTAATGGTTAAGTTAAAGGATTTTTGAAAAGAAATTAAATGTTAATGGTTAAGTTAAAGGGTTTTTGAAAAGAAATTGAAATTTAGGGAATGCTACTGTTCTTACAAAAGGATAAAGATACCTGGATGTGGACATTGCAAAGACTTCTCTCTATCGAGCGAGAAAACTACTCACACCTTAAAGTCTCCTGTACATCTACAAGGCCACCATTCGCCCATACATGAAGTATTGTTGTTGTCATTTATTCCACTTTGTCAACTAATCTCCAACCTCTGCCCCATCACTGCAATATTGCATCTCTGTGCCTGTTTTACGAACATTTGAATGGAATGTGCTCTGATGAACTCGTTGTAATTGTGTCCCCTTGACGTATATATCCCGGAGAAACCCACTTAGCAACAAAATCTCACCCCTTCACTGTTGATATTCCTAAATGCCAGAAAGCTTTCTACTTTAATAAGATCTTACCTCGAACATCTAGACATTGGGATTCCTTCTCCTACCTGCTTCCATGACTGTACTGATATGCAAAAGTTTAAATGTAATGTAAACCAACATCTTGTTAATCTTTCCTAGCCATGGTCCCAAATAGTAGCTCCTTACTTCCTTTAAACTCCTTGGCCTAACGTTTACAGAGAATATGCTGCGAAGAAGGTGGGTTCTCTCTACTGTGATAGAAAGCTACTTACGTCTGAAAGTATCCTGTACCTCTGTAAGGCCACCATTCGCCCATGTATGGAGTACTGTTGTCACATTTGGGCCGGTGCATCTGCTACTTGTCGCTCACACCTTGACAGGGTTCAGAAGAGAGTCGCCAACCTAATAGGTCCTGAACAGTCATATAGGCTTCAGCCTCTGTCCCATCGACAAAATGTTGCATCCCTCTGCCTGTTCTACAAGTATTTTAATGGTGGATGCTCTGACGAACTACAAGCCCTTGTACCCCTCGACGTGAATACCCCCGACAAACCTGACAAGCAACTAAATCCCACGCCTTCACAGTAGAGATCACTAGGTAGGAGAAAGCATTCTAGTTCAATAGTTTCTTCCCTAGAACTGCTAGACTTTGGAACTCTCTTCCGGGATTCTGCTTTCCTAACTGTACTGACATGCAGAAGTTCAAAAGTAATGTGAACAGACATCTTGCTACTCATCTCCCCTCATAATACCCCCGCAACTTATATCCCCGATAGTAGCCCCCTACTCTTCTCTTAGCATTGCTTTGATTTGAGCTATGTTCATTTCATGTTCCTTTTCTGTTCATGAATAATCTGTACATTGTTTTGTTTGGTGTTACCCTTCAGATAAACCTAAAGATATAAATCTGGATAGGAGTTAAAGTCTGATTAATACGATATCATGTTGCACAATGGTTCGCAAAAAGCTAGCAGCCTTGAAACATCAACAAAGTCACTTTATCCCGATTATGAAATCAATCAATAGCAAATGTCAAAGAATTCGATTCTACTTTCACTTTCACTTTCACTTTCGTACTTATTGTAAGAAAAGATTCAGAAAATCCCTTTCATTCTTTTCTTTACATAAATAAATCCTTATCTACTACAAATTTCTAAAATCTCGAGAATAACTGCATCCATATCGAGGCTTTCTGTTTCTGGCAGGTGGATCGATACCTAATATTTGTTCGATCTCTGTGCCACAAGGGAGATCCATGATTGATTAAATTTATTAAGCATAAAAATTAACAATCATAAATTTAAAGACACATAGAAGAAAAATAATATATTCTTATAAGTAAAATTCAGTTCATCCGTCGAAATGACAAAGACCATCTGGTAATTCAAAAGATGATTGATGACACGTGCTGAGAATTTTTTTTAAAGTGAAAATGGTTTGCGCAGAGGCAGCTTTACACCCTTGTCTCAACCAGCCTGATCGAGCGGCAGAAAAAGGTTGAGGTGGGATGCAGGAGCTGTCGGAAGCGTCAATGTCTTCTTACATAGAGTGTCTGATATTCCCAAATGGGCATTTATCTGGCATTCGCCAGGGTGAATATGCGTAACTTCAGTGATCAAACAGGAACCAATATGTCAGCGTGATTATGTTATATATAAGAATTTGAAGAGTCATGAATCGTAGACACTGAATAAACTTTTTTATGGTGGGGAAGTCACCTATGTACAACAGTGTACCCCACTTAAAATTAAGATGTATGTAAACTCATAACGAAAATCGGAATTACAGTGAAGAAGTATTGTTAACAAATGGATGAAATGCATCAAAACTTCGACAACAACACCCAGCATTAGTAAACAGAAAAAGCCCAATTGTCCTCCACGACAATGCCCGACCGCACGTTGATAAACTGCTCCTGCAGAAGTAGAACAAATTGGGCTACAGAACTCTGCCTAATCCGCCATACTCTCCCGATCTTTCACCTACTGACTACCACTTTTTCAAGCATTTCGAAAAGTATTTTTGCATAAAAACACCTTCAACGACTCTATCTCCACCAGAACACAAGAATTTTACGTTACTTGCATAAATACACTTGTTTTGCGTTGTAAAAAGTGTGTTGATCCTGATGGTGTTTATTTCGATCAATAAGTTTTTTTTGCCAAGATATATACATATATATATATATATATACATATATATATCTATATATATACGTATATATACATATATATATATATATATATGCTAGCAGAAGTACCCGTCGTTGACTGTATTCAACAACAGCCTACAGAAAATGGACTCTGATTTATGGAAGTATGATAGGTTATGAAAAGGAAGGGTTGTAAAGAGATAGCTTCGAATTTGGGGGTATCAAAACCAAAACAAAATATGATGAAAGTAAAAATAAAATAGATAAACCCCATAATT
>NC_136503.1:108584246-108596746 GCF_053919585.1 Euprymna scolopes
ATTGATAATATAATGCTATATATTGATGCATATATATTTATTAATCAATTTTAAACAAGGGAATACAATACAGTCTATGAAAGCACTTTATTTCAGGCATTTCGAAGTCTATTGCTTCTCATTAGAAAAGGAGGGGATGTGTTAGGTAACAAAATAAAAATGCGACTTCTAGAGTACTCTGTTATATATATGACTTACTGACTAATAGCATATATATATATATATATATATATATATATATATATAGTAATTTATAAAATATATATGGCGATTAAGCTACACCGAATATTCTGCGTTTCATCCAACTATAGGATTCGTCAGGCTTATGCGCGAATTCTGTCGTTGCTTCTTGTTTTTATACATGTTGGGGATTACTAGTTGGCCACTCAGCTTTCTAGTATCCACCGCGCCCCTTCCTACCAGCCAATGGGCATTTTTTTTTATACATATAAATATACCTATGTGTACACAATAATGCACATATATATATATATATATATATATATATATATATATATGCGTGTGATCGTTTATGTATATTCATGTTTATTTAATTTATTTATTTGTTTGTTTTCTATTGTTATTGTTAATTTTAAAACTATTTTGTATCGCTATCTTAGAGTAAGTTTTATTTTGTGAACACAGTTGTTTGCTATTTCCCGCCTACAGTTTAATAGATTTTGAGGTTCTTTAAAATACAGGATAGAAAATTTTTCATGGAGGCATAATTTATATGGGTCGTCTAAATGTCTGCATGTGGTAGCTTGTCTTATTATTTTCCATTCGACTACCGGCGAATATCCGCTTTCTTTGAGTTCCCAGTATTTATTCGCTAGTGTTGTTTTTATACGGTGTTTTTTTTATTTTTGAATGTGCTTTTGTGGTCATAGTATCGGGTTTTGAAATCTAAGCAAGTCATGCCTATGTAATATTTTTTGTTATTTGGGTTTTCTTTTGCAAATATTGTTGCTTGATAGACTGCGCTTTTTGTTAGACATTTGTTTTGGACTGGGCAAAGTGTGCGGTGTCTACAATTGCATTTATCTTGTTCGTTATTAGTATTTTTATTTACGGTATGGTTGTACTTGTCCGGGGTTGGTTTGTTATTATTATTATTATTATTATTGTTATTGTTATTATTATTATTATTATTATTATTATTATTATTATTATTATTATTATTTCTGCTAGTGTTGTTTTTATTTCTGTCCTGGTGTCTACTTTTTTTATTGTTTATTTTGTTGTTGTTTACATTGTTTTCATTTAGTATTTTGTTATTATGTGCCTTAATTATCATCTCTAAATTTTCGCAACAACTGTAAGATAGCTTCAAGGTATTTTTATTGAAGATTTTGTGTAAGGGGTTGGTTGCGGGAAAGTGTTTTTCAATAAGATCTAGAAATTTCCTGCCAAGTTTTGTTTTTAACATTTGATTGTATGGGGCCGTATACCAAATTATAGTTCTTTTTCTTCTGTTTTTAATTTTATTATAGTTGTTGGTGTTTTGTTGTTTATATTTGATATCTATATTTTTGTATCCACTGTTTTTTAGGGCTGTTTCGTAAATATTGGATGACCTGTTAAATGCATTTTCATCGCTTGAGTTATTACTGAGTCTACTTACGATCGAGTTAGGAATATAAAATAAAAAAACACCGTATAAAAACAACACTAGCGAATAAATACTGGGAACTCAAAGAAAGCGGACATTCGCCGGTAGTCGAATGGAAAATAATAAGACAAGCTACCACATGCAGACATTTAGACGACCCATGTAAATTATGCCTCCATGAAAAATTTTCTATCCTGTAATTTAAAGAACCTCAAAATCTATTAAACTGTAGGCGGGAAATAGCAAACAACTGTGTTCACAAAATAAAACTTACTCTAGGATAGAGATACAAAATAGCTTTAAAACTAACAATAACAATAGAAAACAAACAAATAAATAAATTAAATAAACATGAATATACATAAACGATCACATGCATATATGTATATATATATATATATATATATATATATATGTTCATTATTGTGTACACATAGGTATATTTATATGTATATAAAAAAAAGAAGTAGAACGGCCACCTAAAACCACTAACCTAGCTCTAAAACAGATCCTTTGTTTGATAAAATGCATGCCCATTGGCTGGTAGGAAGGGGCGCGGTGGATACTAGAAAGCTGAGTGGCCAACTAGTAATCCCCAACATGTATAAAAACAAGAAGCAACGACAGAATTCGCGCATAAGCCTGACGAATCCTATAGTTGGATGAAACGCAGAATATTCGGTGTAGCTTAATCGCCATATATATTTTATAAATTACTAACTAGCTCTACCTACGTATTGAGCACTTTTGAAGTAAATACTTAAAGTTTACGCATAAATCTATACTTTCGTATAGTAAATTTATGTGAATAAATGAAATAGCTATCTATATATATATATATATATATATATATATATATATATATATATATATATATATATATGCACAAGTAGATTTTTTTGTTGATTTTTTAAAACGATATTAAGATAAGCGTTTCCATCTGGGAGATCGGGTGCTTTCTTTTAGAAAGTCGCCCATCGTTTATTTGGACGTAAACAAATTATATTTTATTATTTATTTATTTTTTAACTTATTTATTTATTTATTTTAAACAGTAATCTACGGACATGCATGCTTCGCGGCTCTACCCCTTTATATATATATATATATATATATATATATATATATATATATATATATATATATATATATATATATATAAACCAAAACTTCTGAAGAATTTTTGATAATTTTTTTTATAAAAAAATACATTACTGGAGTGCCATCAGCTGTAATAGAAAACGAAACCGACACTTATGAAATGTTCTTGGCAAAATTATTTTAAAAAATACATAACTGGAGTGCCACCAGCCATAATCGAAACCGAAACCAAAACTTATGAAAAATTCTTGGTAACATTATTTATTACAAGAAATGGAAGTCCATAATAATTAAACGACATTATTATTTGTAATATTAGCTTTATTATTACTAATACTAACTGATGGCTTATATTAAATTATTATCACTTATACTAAATTATTATACCTTATACTAAATTATTATGACTGATACTAGCTTTATTATTACTAATACTAACTTATGGCTTATATTAAATTATTATAACTTATACTAAATTATTATAACTTATACTAAATTATTATAACTTATACTAAATTATTATGACTGATACTAAATTTTTATGACTCATACTAGCTTTATTATTACTAATACTAACTTATGGCTTATATTAAATTATTATAACTTATACTAAATTATTATACCTTATACTAAATTATTATGACTGATACTAGATTTATTATTACTAATACTAACTTCTGGCTTGTATTAAATTATTATAACCTATACTAAATTATTATAACTTATACTAAATTATTATGGCTGATACTACCTTTATTATTACTAATACTAACTTATGGCTTATATTAAATTATTATAACTTATACCAAATTATTAAACTTATACTAAATTATTATAACTTATACTAAATTATTATGACTGATACTAGCTTTATTATTACTAATACTAACTTATGGCTTATATATTAAATTATATTAAATTATTATAACTTATAGTAAATTATTATAACTTATAGTAGATTATTATAACTTATACTACATTATTATAACTTATAGTAAATTATTATAACTTATAGTAAATTATTATAACTTATAGTAAATTATTATGACTGATACTAAATTATTATGACTGATACTAGCTTTATTATTACTAATACTAGCTTACAATTACTAATACTAACTTTATTCTTACTAATACTAATTTTATACTTACTAAAACTAGCTTTATTACTAAATTATTATTACTAATATTGGTATTTGTACAGTTTAATACAACACACACGCTATCCTATTAATATATAGATACATACTGTATTGTGAATCTGGGCACTGCCGACTGAAAAAGCAGCAATTCTTTCTTCTGTGTCGGAAACATTGCTTATGGATTGTGAGAACTAAAGAACATAAAAGGGAGTAAGTCAAAGTTTTAAGAGTGCCGAAAAAATGCCAAAGTCGACATTTTATTGTCATCAGTTGATGTCCTCTGTTCTTTGATGACGTTTTTCTTTAAATTGATATTTTTTTAGATTTCTTGCTCGTTTTCACACACCCAAACAAGGCTACTTGGCTATTATTTAGGATCATGTCTAATAGGGTATCGTAAGAAGTTCAGCAACGAGATGTCTGTTCACATTACATTTAAATTTCTGTAGTTTAGTATTGTCATGAGAGCAGGAAACGGGGAGGGATATCCAAAGGGCAGAAACTATTAGAGTAGAAGGCTTTCCGGCATCTAGAGACGGCAACCTCAACAGTTAAAGAGTGGGGTGTTGATGCTTGTCGGTTTCGGCGAGAGTATGTACATCGATGGGGGGGGGCACAAATGTTCAGAGTTCATCCGTGAAATATATATCTTTAAGGTAATCTCCAAAAATACCGTTAGGGCTTACAACATGGCCGCCAGAAGAGTCAACAAAAAACTGCGAATAAAATATATAAAACTCGTAATTTCTGTTTTTAAAGTGGGTTGTCAATTTTCTTTATGAAATATACTTCCAAAATAAACTATTACAGTCGTTTAAAACATAATAGAAGTATTATTTTTTATTTTTTAAAAACAATGTTTACAAAATGTCTACGCACGTTCGTAGACATTTTGTAAACATTGTTTTTAAAAAATAAAAAATAATACTTCTATTATGTTTTAAACGACTGTAATAGTTTATTTTGGAAGTATATTTCATAAAGAAAATTGACAACCCACTTTAAAAACAGAAATTACGAGTTTTATATATTTTATTCGCAGTTTTTTGTTGGGGGTGTCAAAAATTCCGCCTAAAATTCTGATACACCTACCGGATCACGTGACTCTTCTGGCGGCCATGTTGTAAGCCCTAACGGTATTTTTGGAGATTACCATCTTTAAATATCTATCATACCTTAATTCATATCATATTAGGTGTTCATATATGCTGAAAAAAAATCGTTGCTTAAGTTGAATGTAATCATTTCAACTCGTTTCTTTTTCCTTTTTTTTTTCTTTTTTTTTTTTTTAGGGAAGGGTTAATTTGTTAGTTTTGCTTGCAAAATCCGCGAATATACAGCTTCCGTTTTGCGTTAACGAAGCTTACCTTGCTGTCACAGTTTTTTTTTTAAATGTTGCTTTTTTTATTCAAATTCTTTGCGAGGTGGGGGGGGGAGTACTCTGTTATCCTCTTCCTCCTTCTTCCAATACGTTAGCATATGTATTTTCGTTTTTATTTGCTTTTGTATATTTTTGTTGTTGTTGTTGTTGTTGTTGTTGTTGTTGTTCGATCCTGACTTGAAAATGTTACGATTAATGGCTGCCACATCAGATTTCCTATTGAAATGTGCTGGAATTCTTTTTCTTTTTTTTTTTTTTCTGGTTGGGAAAATTTTTCGAAACTTTGCCAACCGGAAGTTGTCAGCATGAGTGAAACCTGAATATGTGCAGTGCCATTAAGTTACTTGCGGTTGGTTAATTCTCAAAGGAATATGAAGAAGCGTAAAAGGTGACGCGAAAAGAAAATATCCGAAAGAATATGGCGGAAGATGTGAACGAAGAGAATTAAGAGTTGAATAATAATACAACTACTACTACTACTACTACTAATAATAATAATAATAATAATAATAATAATATATATATATATATATATATAAAAGTGAACGTGTCTGTCTGTCTGTGTGTCTATGTGTCTGTGTGTCTGTCTGTCTGTGTACATTTCCCTACGCAATAACTCTGTCAATTTTTAGTCTATAGACTCGAAATTGGCAATACCGGGTACTGAGATTTGGGAAAATCGATGTGACGGGTGTCAGCCAGAAATTTGGCTGTTAAGAGGTCAAATTTCAACGATTTGACCTTTAAGAACTCTACCAAACTCCTCCGACAATTTTGGGTCTAGACACTTGAAATTTTAGATATAGGTTCCTTGAACCTGGATCTAACTTAATAAAGTTATTTGAGCCCGAAACTATAAATTTTAAGGGGTCATAATAGGGGTCAAAGTTTTTAAAAATTAACCATTTTTTTGTTTGTTTTTTTTTTTGCTTTTTTTGCACAGCATACACCTCCAAACACCCGAGCAACGCCGGGCACCCCTGCTAGTATATATATATATATATATATATATATATATATATATATATATATATATATATATATAAATTTGTATTCCTGTGTTTGTTTGTTCATAATTTGATTAATATATACAAAGGATCTGTTACTTTACGCCCCCTTTAGATTCAATATATAGTATGATTCTGATTCTTCCAAAATATACAAGTAAGAGGCCACCTCATTTGCATATTATATCAAGGAAGATCAATTTTACTAAATAGCGGTATCTTAGTTAATGTTTCTAGCGAGAGAATTGTTTTAAGTGTTTTATTTACAATTGTTATTTAATAAACTTTAAACAACAATTATATTGATAATATATTTGATTTAATTTATTTGAAATTAATATTCCCAATATCGATTTCTTTTTAGAAACGTAGTTATTTTCCCTGTAAACTTTGAAACAAAAAAAAACGCTTCTTCAAATAATTTAGTCGGTTTCTAGCGTGAAAAAATAATTACGTGTAGACAGAAAAATGTTTTGCTTTTTTTTTTAAATATTCAAACAAACAAAAAAATAAAAACACGTACGAATAAATAAAGGCTTTATTTAAAATCGTTATTTACTAAACTTTACTAAATTATATTGATAATATACGAGGGGCGTGCAATAAGTAATGCCCCTGACCCACTTCCCATAGTAGTAGAGCAACGAAACTTGGCACAGTTATTAGTCTTTCTCTACATAGGAACCACCCAGAGTTATGCATTTCTCCCATCGTTTGACGCAGCTCTGGAGACCGTTTTTGTAGTTGGTCCTCCAACCACGACGTGACTTCAGAAATCAAGGCTGCATCATCTGGGAAACGCTTTCCTTTCAAAAACAACTTCATGGCTGGGAAGAGGTGAAAGTCAGAGGATGCAAGGTCAAGAGAGTAGGGAGGATGGGGAATGATTTCATAACCACACGCCCGTGCTTCTGATCTGGCGACATGCGAGCTGTGGACCGGAGCGTTGTCCTGCAGGAGGAGGGTATCTTTGCTGATCTTGCCTCGCCTCTTGATTTTGATAGCTTCCCTTAATTTCCTCAAAAGTGAAGCATAATAGGCTCCTGTAATTGTGGTACCCTTTGCCACGAAATCTGTCATCACTACTCCGTCCTGGTCCCAGAAGACTGTGAGCATGACCTTGCCAACGGAGGGCTGCCCCCTGCCTTCTTTGGAGGTGGTGAGTCCAAGTGCTTCCACTGCATTGACTGGGCTTTGGTCTCTGGATCATAGTGATGGATCCAAGTTTCATCCTGTGTCATCAGTCTTTTGAAAAACTTTGACTCATCTTCTTGGCACTCGACGCGTTCTGGCTTCTGGAATGGTGTGAGCAACCTGGGAATCCATCTGACAGACACCTTATGCATACGCAAATGGTCATGAATGATAGTTTCTACAGATCCTGTACTAATCTTGACATCTTGGGCTATTTGGCGAATAGTAATGCGCCGATCTTCCAAAATGGCAGCCTCAACCTGACGGACAGATGCCTCATCAATGGCAGAATGGGGACGACCAGGTCTGGGAGTTGTTTCCACAGACTTCGGACCATGTTTGAATTCACGATGCCAGCGTTTTACAAGGTTATATGATGGGGCATTATCACCATAAGTTTCTTTCATTTCATCAAAAGTCTCCTGTGGTGTGCGTCCTTTCAAATACAAAAACCGGATCACTGTTCGACATTAAACAGGTTCCATTTCACACCTGACTCAGTTCAAACACCTGTAAAACAGAAGCCACAATTAGCTCAGAGCTGTAATTTGCCACATAACCCGATGAGATACAAATCATTGCACATGCAAAATTTCAGCTAGATCAAACAACTGGAAGTAGGTCAGGGGCATTACTTATTGCACGCCCCTCGTATTTGATTTAATTTATTTGGAATTATTATTCCCGGCATCGAACTTTTTTAAACACGGTCTATAGGAAATCTCTTAAAAACTTCGAAACATAAAAAACAAACTCTTCACCAAATAAAATAATTGGTAATCTCAATAAGTTTCTAGCTTGAAACATAACTCCCCGTAGACCGAAAAATGTTATTTAAGTATTCAAACAAACAAAAAAATACTTACGAATAAACTGAAAAGATTTCATTGATTTTTTTTATTATTCTTGAAACGGCTATGCAGAATCTTTGACCGCTTCAAATTCAAACTTAAGCATTAGAAACAAAAAGGCGCTCCCTAAAAAAAGCAAATCGAAAAAGCACCTCCCCTCAAAAAAAGGCAAATCAAAAATTTCCCTTATATACGAAAAAAGCCAGTAAAAAAGATGCCTTTACAAAAATAAAAACCAAACACAAATCAGGGGTCAAGGAGGATGGAAAGACCGAGGAGAGAAGGCAGTAGCCAGACCTCCGCTGGAGGAGTGCAAAGAGGTTTGGGACCGTAGGGAGGCTTATTGCCACCCAAATTCCAGAAGACCAATGGTCTCCGCCAATGAGAAATCAATGGTAAACGGCTGTTGCGATAACGCAAATTCTTTTGCAAAGGTTATCGAAAGAGGTGGAGAGTGCTGGAAATCTGAAGAGACTTGTTGTCACTCAGACTCCAGGGAACACCACAAGTTGTTCTCAGAGCAATATTTGATGATGGCTTGTGTTAATACTCCTAATGAGTAAATAATAATAATGATATGTTTTATGATATACGTGTCATTTTATGATATGTTTTATGATATACGTGTCATTTTATGATATTAAACCACAAATATCCCTGCTTGTTAAACATATGTGTGTGCGCGTGTCTGTGTGCAAATGTATGTATATAATTAAATTGTGTGTATACATATTATGAGTATGTATCTCTATTCATATAAATGCAAGTTTGTCTCTGTGTGTGAGAGTTCGTTCCTTATAGACTCCGAAACGGCTGAACAGATTTTCTGTAAAATTTACGGAACTTTAGTGTATAAGTCTGGGAGTGATCTCAGTTAAGTTTTGCCTCAGAATAACCCCAATAATTACCAATAATTTAAATCGTTATTTTAATTTATCGATCATCGGTAAAGCTATTTTTCCATGCCGTCGCTTAGCAACAATGATAGAACAACAGGCAGTGACATTTTTACTGTGGGGAAGTTGATAGCGTGCTTTTTTTGGGGGGGGCGGTATTTTTTTTTGTTTTTGTTTGCTTGCGTGTTTTTTGTTTGTTTTTTTTTGTTTTTTTTTTGTTTTTGTTTTTTTTTTTGCATGACGTGGTCTGTAGGTTGAAATTCCGCACGTAAATTTCTTCATTTATTTTCATTAACTGCAAAGAATTTTATAAGACCTGCAAAATCGAAAAAGGCAAATCAAAAATTTCCCTTATATACGAAACAAAACAGTAAAAAAAAGATGCCTTTACAAAAATAAAAACCAAACACAAATCAGGGGTCAAGGAGGATGGAAAGACCGAGGAGAGAAAGCAAGAGGTTTGGGACCGTAGGGAGGCTTATTGCCACCCAAATCCCAGAAGACCAATGGTCTCCGCCAATAAGAAATTAATGGTAAACGGCTGTTGCGATAACGCAAATTCTTTTGCAAAGGTTATCGAAAGAGGTGGAGAGTGCTGGAAATCTGAAGAGACTTGTTGTCATTCAGACTCCAGGGAACACCACAAGTTGTTCTCAGAGCAATATTTGATGATGGCTTGTGTTAATACTCCTAATGAGTAAATAATAATAATGAGTAGTGGTGATAGGGAATCTCATTGTGATATAAAAGAAGTATTTTAATCATGTCACTTGATAACATACTAAGAAAGTGCCAAGCCTTTCACTAATACAGAGGGGAAAAATGAACCACCTAATGTACATGGACGATCTGAAACTTTTTGCAAAAACGAAAAAGGAACTAATACACATGACCAGTATCTTCAGCCAGAATATCCAAATGGAATTCGGTATAGAATATTGTGCAAGGCTAGTTATAAGAACTAAAATACTGGAGATAACGGAACGCTTGGAACTACCCAGTTAAACAGATATGGGGGCACTAGGTGAACATGACTACTACAAATATTTGGGAGTTCCGGAAGCAGACAAAATCAAAGCTGCAGAAATGAAAGAGAAATTTTGAAATAAGGATGAAAAGACTGAGGAAAGAAAACACTAACCAGACTTCCACTGGATGAGTACGAAGAGGGCTGGAGGGGATTATTGCTACCCAAATTCCACTGATGACCAATGGTCGCTAACAGCGAAAAATCAATTGTAAACGGTTGTTGCGATTATGTAAATTAATTTGCAAAGGTTACTCGAAAGAGGTGGAGAGTACTGAAATCTGGGGAGACTTGGAACACCGCAGGTTATTCTGAAAAAAAAAAAATCTAATGGCCTGTGTGAAAACTACTAATGAGTAGTCATATCACTAGTAGTAGTAGTGGAACTACTACTAATTTTTAAGTAGTAGTAGTAGTAGTAGTGGAACTACTACTACTACTACTACTAATACTAATAATAATAATAATAATAATAATAATATGAAAAAAATTAGCAATGTTAAAAAAATCAACATGATACCAATTAAAGAAGCACTGGGAACGGTCTCGAAAAAAAAAACTATGGGAAATTGGAATAAGGAGGAGGACTGAATTTATACGGCGGACGGAATTACTAAAAATAGTTGAAATCTTAAGGAAAATCCTTGAGCGTGGAAACTAACTCACATAACTTATAAACATTAAGCAGCCACGAGGAGAGTTCACTAGAAATAAAAGAAAAAGATGCAAAGAATAAAAACTTGGATTACAAGAAATCTTACAGACTGTGCTCCTCCTCTCATCCCCCCCCCAAAAAAAAGATTAAACGCCTCGGTCCAAACTAAGCGAGTTCCGCCATTTTATTTGACTTACAGGTCCTTGAGTGTTAACTATTCTGTACTTTTAACGTTTAATAGGAGAATCTTACAAATATTCAATTTTCACGAATAGCTTCATTTATATTAATAAAAATAGATATTATCTGCTGCTTTTTTTGGGGGGGAGGGGGTTACGAGTTCTCAAGTGTAAACCATGCTGTACTTTTAGAAACGAGCGTTTACATTATTTAAACACTGATGTTCGCAGTGACGATAACTTATGATAAATTATGATATACGTGTCATTTTATGACATTAAACCATAAATATCCCTTCTTGTTAAACATATGTGCGTGCGTTTGTCTGTGTGCAAATGTATGTATATAATTAAATTGTGTGTATACATATTATGAGTATGTATCCCTATTTATATAAATGCAAGTTTGTCTCTGTGTGTGAGAGTTCGTTCCTTATAGACTCCGAAACGGCTGAACAGATTTTCTGTAAAATTTACAGAACTTTAGTGCATAAGTCTGGGAGTGATCTGAGTTAAGTTTTGCCTCAGAATAACCCCAATAATTACCAATAATTTAAATCGTTATTTTAATTTATCGATCATCGATAAAGCTATTTTTCCATGCCGTCGCTTAGCAACAATGATAGAACAACAGGCAGTGAAACTTTTACTGTGGGGAAGTTGATAGCGGGCTTTTTTGGGGAGGGGTATTTTTTTTGGGGGGGGGGGTATTTGGGGGGGGGTATTTTGTGGGGGGGGTAATTTTTTTAGGGGGGATATTTTTTTTTTGGCGTGTTTTTTTTGGATTTTTTTTTTTTTGCATGACGTGGTCTGTAGGTTGAAATTCCGCACGTAAATTTCTTAATTTATTTTCATTAACTGCAAAGAATTTTATAAGACCTGCAAGTTTACGTGAATTTTTTTGTTTTGTTTTTTGTTTTTGTTTTTTGCATGACGTAGTTTGTAAGTTCAAACCCCGCACGTATATTTCTTAATGTGTTTTTCGTTATGAAAGAAACAGTAGGTTCTCTAGAATGCAATGTAGAATAACATATATTTTGGACTAAGTTATTGCATGGGGGCATGTGAAGCTTCCTCCTGGGCGATTTCACGGATTTCGGTGACAATAAAAATATAAGAGTGTGAAATATTCATTGATTATCATTCAATCACTTCAGTCGAGCCTCCCTGCTAGTATATATATATATATATATATATATATATATATATATATATATATATATATATATATATATAGAGAGAGAGAGAGAGAGAGAGAGAGAGAGAGAGAGAGAGATATAGATATATATATATAGATATATAGATAGATATATAGTTATGAAAATATATATCGCAATTAAGAGTATTCTGCGTTTTATTCTTGTGAGAATTCGTCAGGCTTATAGCTGACGATTCTTACGAGAAAGAAAAACGCAAAATACTCTGTGTAGTTTAATTGCCATATACATTTTCATG
>NC_136503.1:108601746-108606747 GCF_053919585.1 Euprymna scolopes
GAGCTCTAATCAAATTATAACGTTAGATTCATATCAAAGTAACCTACATTTTAAATTTCAAGTGTTTGGACCCAAAATTGACGGAGGAGTTTGGTAGAGTTTTTAAAGGTCAAATCGTCGAACTTTGACCTCTTGACAGCCAAATCTCTGTCCGAAACCCGATTTAAGCGATTTCCCCAAAACTTAGTACCCTTATGTCAAATCTAGACCGAGTCATTTGGTTGGGAAATGTACAAAGACACACAGACAGACAAAAATTTCCACTTTCATATATATACAGATATAGATACATATATAAAATATACAAATATTACTGTTTATGTTCGCTTTAAGTTTACAGAAGCTTTTGGCTTGTAAACTTAATTTCTACTTTTCCATTATATATATATATATATATATATATATATATATATATATATATATATATATATATATATATATATATATATATATATATATATATTCTTTTAAAATTCTTTTAACTTTCTTGAAGTTTTACATTTGGATTTTACCGTCACTGGATTTTTTATCTTCCACCATTCATGTGTAATCACCTTTTTCTTTACCATATTCCCTCTGCTTATTTTGTTTTCAAGTAAGATCTTTGATTACTTGTTGTTTCATCAGATACTTCTGCATGCAAAATCCGATCCTGCATTTTGCTAATTCCTACCCTCTGATGAGAAGGAGAGTATTTCTTCGAAACTCCGCGGATTAAGGACTATCCATTTATCTAGTATGTCCTTTTCAGATTGAAATATGTTTTTAACTCATTTCAAAGTGTTTTTTAACATATTTTATTAACTGATTGCTCATATATATATATATATATATATATATATATATAT
Organism: Euprymna scolopes; assembly: GCF_053919585.1. Lineage (NCBI taxonomy): Eukaryota > Metazoa > Mollusca > Cephalopoda > Sepiida > Sepiolidae > Euprymna > Euprymna scolopes. The sequence goes on from NC_136503.1 coordinate 108,602,595, forward strand.
ATATATATATATATATATATATATATATATATATATATACCGGTTATGTCTATTGGTTTCCTAGATGTAGATCAAATAAAATTCGCGAGATTATTAAAGAGTGTTTAATGAAGAATATATAGTTTGTTTGTTATACAAAAATTATTGGTTACATATGTGCAGACATGTTTCAGCAATTCTTTTTAGTCTGATTAAGTGTTGTCCCTGAATTAGAACTCCACTGAAACCTGTATGCACACAAGCAACCAATAATGTTTGTAAATTAAACAGGCTATACACACACACACACACACACACACACACACACACACACACACACACACACACACACACACACATATATACAGGGTGGCCGAAAAGTCCCAGGACACTGAAGCCCCGACTTGACCACTCCAGACAACTCATTATGGGGTTTAATTAAAGGTCAAGTTTCTGGTATTAGATACGAAACCATTGATCAGCTAAAGCATGCGATTATTGCAGCTTTTGCTAGCGTATCAAGGAATTCTCTAAAAAAAAAATGGCACAAAGAACCGGGAGGCGAATGGAATTGTGCAAGAACAACGAGGGCCAACATACTGATCCCCTAGACGAATACATTACTCTAGTTGTTTTCTGCTTTGTTTCTAATAAAGTTCTCTTTTTTTGTTGAATATATATGTTTTCTGTGTGTTTCATAAAAAAATACTGTGTTTTATTAAAAATACATGTATAGTGTCCTGGGACTTTTCGGCCACCCTGTGTGTGTATATATATATATATATATATATATATATATATATATATATATATATATATATATATATATATATATATATATTAGTCTTCGCGCGGAAATGTGTTAAATAATAATAATAATATAATTACAATAACAAAGACTTTCGCTGGCGAGGACTACTATTGACCGTAATCAGTTATACAGTCCTTTTGAAATTTTCATCTCTATTTTTCTCGTTATGTACTGAATATTTGTTAATGAAACCAATATGAAATATGTTCCTTATTAAATTTTCAAGATTTTCTATTCTGAAAGAAGTTTTAAAAATTTAATCTATAAAAGTTATTTTTAAAGTTTTTGTTTAAAAAAATTCAGATTTTCTCATTATTCAGACCTGTATTAAAAAGACGGGGTTGCAAAAAATGAGTTGTTATATGAGAAGATATACAAACTGAAACAGAGAGAATATTCAGACCTGTAATAATACAAAGAGGGGGTTGCAAAAATGAGTTGTGGTGTGAGGAGGAATAGAAACTGAAGTAGAGAGAAGGAGAGTTTAAAAATATAATCTTAAAACGATAAGATACAAGTTAGAAAGCATTTCATCTAGGGCATGAAAATTGTTAAACAAAATGTTTTTACTATAGGTTTTAAAAATAAAAGATTCAATTTGAAATTTATTTATCTTCAAATTGTACTTTTATAAATTTTACAAAGTAAGATATAAAAAATTTAATTTAAAGTGAATATATCTGTCTGTATTCTGTGTGTCTGTGTGTGCACATTTCCCTACGCAATAACTCTGTCAATGTTAAGTCAGTTTTAAGTCTACAGACTCGAAATTTGATATACAGGGTACTGAGATTAGAGAAAAATCTTTGTGATCGGTTTTCGGCCAGAAATTTTGCTGTCAAGTTCAACGATTTAACCTTTGAGAACTCTACCAAACTCCTTCGACAATTTTGGGTCTAAACACTTGAAATTTTAGATATAAGTTCCGTGGGCATGGATCTTTCTTAATAACTTTATTTGAGCCCAAAACAATGGATGTTAAGGGGTCATAATAGGGGTCAAAGTTAAAAACAAATTGACCTCTGCGGTCTCTACTAAATTACTCAGACAATTTCTGGTCTAAACATTTTAAATTTTACATAAATCTTATTCAGAGATAGGGCAAGCTTTTGTAATTGGTTTCGGTCGAAAATTTTTAGTTACCAATATATAAATGTATGTATGTATGTATGCCTAAAACGTTCGAGAGAGGCGGCGGATTTTAAAAAGATTAGTATCGTTTTGATGTTCGACCTTTCAGACGACAAATATTGAAAAATTGGCTAAAAACATTTTCACCTTCAACTGGCCACTTTTCTACAGGGAGTCTCTTTTTTCGCCGATATTTTTGAAAGTCGTCCTCTCCTTTCGATTGTCAAGCATTTATTTAAACATAAGTCACTTCTTGTTTGGCGGTGGTCGTAACAGCAAAAACGGCAGTTTTTTTTCCCCTTGTTCTTTTCCAGCTTCGCGGTATAGGTTCGAGCCTGTCTTCCTACTACCACTTTTTTAATATTATTATTATTATTATTATTATTGCTCAACATACATATCCAAACACCCAGGCAATGCCGGGCTGAAATGCTATATATATATCTCTTCTCTTCTCTTCTCTTCTCTTCTATTCTATTCTATCTTCTTCTATATCTATCTTCTTCTATCTATCTAGCTATCTTCTATCTTCTTTCTTTCTTTCTATATAAATAAAATGAACTCATTTTTTCCCGTCTGATTTTGACATTAATAGGATTAAAAATCAAGATATTTCATGCAAATATAATATGCACAAACGGCAGAACAATATCTGAGGTGTGTTATAGGCTTATTATTTCTCAAATTCCTCGATAATCTTAGATTTCTATACTTTTTTCTGCTGAGAAGTCACGGCCCAAAATCGGTTAAGATCAATGGAAGTGGTAAAATATTTTCTCTCTAATAAATTCCTCCTCCCCCTGCCACCACTTAACACCGTTTGGGGATCGTTCACAAGGAACAGTTGAGAAGAGAACACCGGTTTGGCTTCGTAGTTCTTTCATGTGAAGTTATTTAAAATCACTAAACTAAGCTGCAGTGCTCTGTGGAGTAGTGGTTAGCGTGCTGGACAATTCACATTATATTTTCACGTTCGTGCCGACCTACCGTAGTCGTTTTTTTTTTTTTTCCTAAACAACTGGAATGGACTTTTCTTGGTGGTCGAACTATTAACGTTGCAGATGTTTTTTTTTGTTTTTTTTTTTCACACTTTATTTTCCTACTTTTACTCATGACTCCGGGTTTGATCTTTCCTACTTACCTACCATAACATTTTTTAAAACTCCCCCCCCCGTCCCGGAAACAAACACTCGGGCAACGCCGGGTACCCCCGCTAGTATATATATATATATATATATAAGTGAAAGTGTCTGTCTGTGTGTCTGTGTTTCTGTCTGTGTACACTTCCCTACACAATATCTCTGTTAATGTTCAGTCTACACAATAACTCTGTCAATTTTAAGTCTACAGACTCGAAATTTGATATACAGGGTACTGAGATTTGGGAAAATCCTTTTGATTGGTTTTCGGCCAGATAAGGGGTTAAAGTTGAACGATTTAACCTTTGAGAACTGTACCAAACTCCTCCCCTAATTTTTGGTCTAAACACTTGAAATTTTAGATATAGGTTCCTTGGACAGGGATCTAACTTAATAACTAAAATTGAGCCCAAAACAATAAATGTAAAGGGGTCATAATAGGGGTCAAAGTTTTAAAAAATTTGACTTCTGCGGTCTCTACCAAATTACTCAGACAATTTCTGGTCTAAACATTTGAAATTGTACATAAAGGTATTCAGAGATAGGTCAAGCTTTGTAATCGGTTTGGGTCGAAAATTAGAGCTACCAATATATATAAATGTATGTATGTATGTATGATTGCATGACTGCCTAAAACTTTCGACAAAGGCGACGCATTTTGACCAAATCGGTATCGTTTTGAAGCCCGACGCTTAAGACGACAAATGCCGAAAAATTGGCTAAAAAAATTAATTTCTCTCACCCTCAACTGGGTACTTTTCTACAGCGAGGAGTCGCTTTTTTCACCGATATTTTCGAAAGTCATCCCCTCTTTTCGATTGTCTAGCCTTAATTTAAACCCAGGTCACCTCTGGTTTGGCGGTGGTCGTAACAGCAAAGACGACATGTTTTCCCCCCGTTCTTTTCCTCCTTCGCGGTAAGGGTTCGAGCCTGCCTTCTTACTACACACACCTCCAAACACCCGGGCAACGCCGGGCTGAAACGCTAGTACATATATATATATATATATATATATACATACATATATGGATATATATATGTATATATATGTATATATATACATATATATATATATTACTTTTTTATTTGCTTA
>NC_136503.1:108606847-108621847 GCF_053919585.1 Euprymna scolopes
GGCTTTTAAAACATCATATTTTAAACTTATCTTCTTTTTGACAACTGATCAGGTTTGTTGTCTCTTCGCGCAGGTGCCTCTGTTAGGTTCATGATTTGTATTCAAATAACCTTTTGGTACATTTGATAATTATTTTATTGTTTCTTGCATTTGTCAAAATGATTTCTTTATGTAACAATGTAATATATTAGACCTAGATATTCAATATAACTTACAACGGTGCAACGAAATACCTAGCTGTAACCCTCAGGGATCAAAAAATTCTTCACGCAATTCCAGCTGAGTTTTCCTCCAAGGCACCAAAACTAACCATTGTTTAAGTGGCTTATTCTATGTTGACTGATATATCTCCCGTTCTGCACAGCTCGAGGAAGTCAACCCTCTCAGGCTTTGGATTTGCCCTTTGAGAAGTGATTAGTTCATTGCTAATCGCCTAAAGTGCCTCTACCGGGGAATACCGACGGAGCTGCTCAAGCAGTTTTTACAAGCAAAGGCATTCTTCCTTGGGGGGCGCTGATTTTTCTAATCCTATTTACTGGCCTTGTATCACATCTTCCCGCCGCGGGAGGAAGATTATTACCTTTACGCAATGCTACACAGAGGCCTCCAGAGCGCTGGTAAATGGTATTCCTCCAACCACTATCCAGAATTATGCAGAGCCGGTCATAACAATAAAAAAAAAATAAAATAAAAATACAAAGGTAAAATAATTAGAAATTTAACTCGAGGATAAAATTCAATAGAGAGAAAAGAGGGGGGGGTGAATCGTCTGCAGATGACAGGCTGACGAGACCAACGAGGCGTCTAATCAGAATTGTCGTCACGTCACCTCTCGTAAAATCACGTTCGTTTCTGGCTTTCAGTTGGAAGGTTTGACGAGATCTCAATGAGACTTGATCGATTCGAGAAATGTCACCTTCGTAAAGAAATTCGGATTTTATTCATCTACAGCGAGCACTGAGCGTGAAAAAAGAAAAATGGCGGAAGCAAAAAAAAAAAAAAAAAAAAGATAGCGGAAGGAAAAAAATGGCGGAAGAAAAGAAGAAAAACATTTGTTTGGAATTTTTTCTTTTTTTCCTTTTGTTTTTTTTTTTCTTTTTTTTTTCAGAAAAGTGAATGAAAACAAAAAAGAAATTAAATTGGGAAAAATCAATTTTGAGAAGGTTGTTTCATTGTTTAAACGTGAAGAAAATAAAGGCGATTAAAATAATCGAAGTTGTGCGTTATGAGGAAGAACACGGAGGAAGACGGAAATAAATATGGCAATCATTTTCTGTCGACAAACGTAAATTGTTGCCTTTATTATAGACCAGCAGGACTATCCGGTGTTGTCAGGGCAGTAGTAAGTAATTGACAACATAGAAATATATTATTCACTTCGTCACGGCTGCCGTAACTGAAATTGGAAATTGCGAACTGTTGTGTATCCTAAAGAAATCATTACCTACTTTATATCTTGGCCTCGAGGTTGAATACCACAGTCAAGTGTTAGAATCCTTCGAGCGGCAGAAATTACTTCCAATGCTGAGTTCCCTTTGTTAAACTACGTCATACAAAGCCAAAAACAACATCAATTTTTTTATACTAAAGAATCAATGTAGTACTGCTGCCACATCTGGGCAGGAGCTGCTAAAAAACAGCCAATCCTGCCTTGACAGAGTACAAAATAGACTTCGTGGTTTAGTGGGGGGTGCCCTGCAACCTCTCTCCCACAGGAGAGACGTTGCGAGCCTGTCTTTGTTTCATCATTATTTCCATGGCAGGTGCTCGGCTGAGCTCCAATCCCTCGTTCCCCCTCGCCAATCTTTCACGAGAAACACCCGTCTGGCTGAAACTACTGTCAATAATTTTCCCCGCTCTTTATCTGGACCTAAATCCAAACGTAGATTCCATGAGCAGAGCTTCTTTCTTAGAACTGCACACCAGTGGAACTCTCTGCCGCTTGCCTGTTTCCCACCTGACTACAACTTGGATGCCTTCAAGTTCAACATAAACAGACTCCTGACAAACCGCCCCCTTAAGTAAGACACTCAATCAAAACCCCTAATACTAATGATTACTATAATACTATTTCATTGATTACTGTACACGCAATAATCCTTATCCCTGAGTGGCCTTTGGGACTTGATAAGTGGTGACCCCCATGTAAAAAAAAAAAAATTATCTATATATTAATACCATAGCGTGTGTGTTATTTTCTGTGTCACGCTTACATCCGGGTCGTTTAATTGTTATGTACTTCCATTTCTTGTAATAAATAATTTTACCATAAAATTATTCATAAGTTTTGGCTTCGGTTTCGATTATAGCTGATGGAAGTAAAGTCATTTAACTTTTTTATGAATAATTTTACTAAGAATTCTTCATAAGTTTTGGTTTCGATTATAGCTGATGACATCTTAGTAATCTACTTATTGTATAAATAATTTTATCAAGAATTCTTCATAATAGTTTAGATTATAGCTATATTCACAGTATTGGTTTCGATTACGGCAGAAGGAACTCAAGTTTATATATATATATATATATATATATATATATATATTAGTCCTCGCGCGAAAAAGCAGGATGGAAAATGTTTTAAATAATAATAACAATAGAATAACAATAACAAAGGCTTTCGCTATTGACTACTATTGACTGTAACCAGTTATACATTCCTTTTGAAATTTTCATCTCTACTGTTCGTTATGTACTGAATATTTGTTAATGAAACCTATATGAAATATGTTCCTTATTAAATTTTAAAGATTTTTTATTCTGAAAGAAGTTTAAAATATTTAATCTAAAAAATTATTTTAAAATTTTTGTTAAAAAAAATCAGATGTTCTCATTATTCAGATCTGTATTACAAAGAGGGGGTTGCAAAAATGAGTTGTTGTGTGAGGAGAAATGCAAACTGAAACAGAGAATATTCAGACCTGTAATAATACAAAGAGAGGATTGCAAAAATGAGTTGTGGTGTGAGGAGAAATACAAACTGAAACAGAGAGAATATTCAGACTTCTAATAATACAAAGAGGGGTTGCAAAAATGAGTTGTGATGTGAGGAGAAATACAAACTGAAATAGAGAGAAGGAGAGTTTTAAAATATAATTTTAAAAAGATAAGATACAAGTTAGAAAAGCATTTCGTCCAAGGCATGAAAATTGTTAAACAAAATGTTTTTACTATAGGCTTTAAAAATAAAAGTACAAGATTCAATTTGAAATGTATTTATCTTCAAAGTGCACTTTTATAAATTTTACAAATTTTATTTAAATTGAATCAAAAAATTACCTTGTATTTATTTTATGTAATGTACATTTTGTTGCAATTTAAAAACATTATCTTTCATCTAGCAATTAATGATATAGATATAAAATTTTCAATGATTTTTTTTTAAGTTCAACAGAATTGATTCGGTTTCGATTCAAGCTGATGAACCCAAGTCATATAGATATATTTTTTATTTTTAAAATCGCAATTTATAATATAGAAAAATCGATAGAACATTAACTTTATAATAATATATGCGAAATCTGCAAGAATTAAAATATCATATTTAAGCGTACTTACGGCCGGGCTTTGCTGGGCGTTCGTGCTATCTTAGAGAAATACTTTTGCAGTTTTAACAAAAAAGCTACAGTAATATCAGAGCGTCTCCATTTACACTGAACATCTACAGAATGCCAACATGTATATATTCCATATGAATGAGTCCCCTGTGGAATTTTCACAGGTCCCGCTAGTCATAAATAAATATTTGAAGATATAAAGAACTTGAAGCACAGAAACTTTTGCCACAATGAGCGGATTCGGTATTAAATAACCTAGAATAGGGTTGATATGCCATAAAACAAAAAAATCAAACGTACACTGATGAGTGCATAAACATGAAACATTAGTGTCCGTAGGTAAAAGATAATAATTGTTTATAAAAAGTAGTCGCCGCATTGAAGAGCTGTGATACAGCAAAACAGTCTGTGGATGGTTATTTAAGCTCCCTCTTCTTCAAATTCAACCACTGCATGCTTGACGTAACACTATGCTCGTTTCTTGTCAATAAAAAATCAAATCAAGCACTGTAAAAGCGACGAGCAAATGGTTATATTAATAAACATTTTATGATATCATTTGCGAGCACGGATCCCTTTTGCGTATGGCACAATCACGTTGACACACCGGTTCTTGCCAGATCATCGAAGTTAAGCAACGTTGAGCCTGGGTGAGAAGGCTAGGCGCTGTATGTATCTTCTGGGAAGGTTGGCACCCTCACCCTGTAAAAAGAACTCCTCGCTACAAAAACATCTACAAAAAGTTGTAGATGGCCTATACCCCTTCATGGGACTCAATGGCTATGGGATCCATTTTGCAGAAGGTAGAACTGCCAACTATCAACTAGATGGTTGTTGCTTAAATCCCTAGTTTGAGATGGGTACTAGTCTAGCAGCATTGAAGGGCTATGATACTACGAAACAGTCTCTTTCGACATAAGAGGGTCCGCCACAACAACTAAGTTGTTTAGAAATAGGCATAGATGATTTGTTCCTATTTACCTGCATCCCTACAAGAGCAGGGAAGGATACTGGGACAGTTTTTAATGTGGAGAAAATCCAGTTCGCCAAAAAGGGACATTCTGGATAGGAACAAAAATACAAAAATTGTCTCAGTCATGAAAGAATTCTTTTTCTCTGATCGAGGACAGAAAAGGTAAAGTGTTACATCAGAACAGATACTACACTGTGATCTCGATGGAATTATCCCCTCTATTAAAGAAAAAGTTAGTCCCCCTCTCTGGCAAAACTCAGACTCTGTAATTAACTGGTTTCTTACCATAAAACATAAATATATCCTCAATTTTTTGACCTTGACATTAACAATTATTACCAATAAATTTCTCCCACCCAAGGTCCTTATTTTCGCTAAGAAAAACTCTGATTTGACAGGTTTGGAAATTAAATTAATACTCTTACCTAGAAAGTTTCTTGTACATTTCAACAATCAATTTTGGACTAGAAAAGACACCCCCAATAACTTTAATATCCTAATCCATCTACACACACACACACACACACACACACACACACACACACACACACACAGGCTCCTTCAGTCTTTGACAGACTATGGATACCCGTGTAAGGGTGCCTGCGCGTTAAATTTTTGTGGCAATCTCCAACCATCCTCTCCTGAGTCGACATTGTTAAATACCAGTAACAAGTGAAGTTTACGTATAGGACGATTGAAAACAAATGCCGAGATAAGCAGAGAGCACATACAACGCCTAGAATTCACAAATGGTAACCCATTTGGTACGAATCAGCTCTATGTTGCTTAACTTCGGTGATCTGACGAGAACCGGTGTGTCAACGCAGTTATGCTGTGTGTGTGTGTGTGTGTGTGCGTGTGTGTGTGTGTGTGTGTGTGTGTGTGTGTTTGCGTGTGTAACTGGAGTACAAAGGAGTCATATTCCAAATACTAAGATCTGGCCATTTATTTATTTCAAGATATAAAAAAATTTCAATTTTTCTAGATACTCTGTTTCATAACGCAGAAACAATCGTTATTATTATATCAATACTGAATTTTCCACATTAACTAATCAGAAAAAAATGGAACTTTTTATCTTTAAAAAGGAAAAGAAAAAGAATTGGACATGACCATATATAGCCGAAAAAGAACTGAAGAATAGTTGTAACACGTGGTATTAAAGCCATATTTAGTTGGAATATACATATATATATATATATATATATATATATATATAATTGTGTGATTTGCGATAAAAGTGGGTTCTTTACGACAACCGGCGATGCTGACTGTTTAATGGTCTGCAACCATCTCATCCATTGCAGTTTTGTTATGCAGGTGAAACCATTATGGCAGAGAAGTACTGTCAGCAAATGGCTGAAATACATCAGCAACTTCGACAACAGCACCCAGCATTTTCAACATCAAAGGTCAAATTCTCCTCCACAACAATGCCTGACCGCGCATTACTAAACCGACCCTGCAAAAGTTGAACAAATTGGGCTACAAAACTGTCTCAACCGCCATACTCTTCAGACCTCTCACCCACGAAGAACCACTTTTTCAATCATCTCGACAACTTTCTACGCGAGAAATGCTTCAAGAACCTAAGTGATATCAAAAACGCCTTCAGTGATTTCATCGCCACCAGAATGCAAGATTTTTTGGTTACTGGCATGAATACACTTGCTTTGCGTTGGCAAAAGTATGTTGATTCTGCCAATGCTTATTTCAATCAATATTTTTTTTTGTTTGAGCCATGATATATTCAACAATTTTAAAGTTGAAAACCGCAAGAACTTTCTTTTCAACCCTGCCTGTCTGCCGCTCTGATGAGCTGTGAAACAGCGAAACAGTACTGTATGTGGATGACTATGATTCTCCCTATCTTGAGTGGAGCATATTAAGCGATGCTCTTTGTGTAAACAAATCGAGCTTAGGTGTTCGGACGATGTCAAAATATCGTTAATTTACTGCCTGCACAGCAGCTGCTGATTGGCGTAATGGTTCAAAGCCTTGACTCTCGTACGGGCGGTTGGGTTTCGATCCTGGCTTGAGGTAGTTGCCTGTCTAGCCGCACTGATGAGCTGTAATACAGCAAAACAGTACTGTATGTGGATGACTATATATATATATATATATATATATATAGATAGATAGATAGATAGATAGATAGATAGATAGATAGATAGATAGATAGATATACTCGGGGTTTTTTATTCAAAAGCAATGGACTAATGAATGCAACGAGGTTGTTAGATAGTGCTCAATAAAAAGAGCTGATAATACTTGTTTATTGTTATATAAACATGCTCACATCCCGCTGCTACAAATAACCACTTGTTTCAATCAAACAACAGATATCATCAGGCAGCGACTTGACTAATCAAAAGTTCAATGAATAATCTTATTCGGGATGTGAGCATGTTTATATAACAATAAACAAATATATATATATATATATATATATATATATATATATATATATATATATATATGTTGATAGCGAGATTGCCAAACAATGGACAATCTATTATATTTATTTTTAACTTCCCCACCAACATCCTCCTTCACGTCTCTCTCCTTAAAACAGGAGATAAATAAACACGAGGTTGAAGAACTTTATGGTGTCTTTGTTTCCTGAAGGGGAGGAGGCGGTAGTTGAGATAGTGAATTAACAATATCACTTTTTTTGTATTGTTCGTAGTTGCTTAACAAGGAAGGCTTTCACTCTACTCAAATCGAAAAATACACACGAATAATACATTTTTATATCTTCAAACAATTGAAATGACAACTCGAAAGTGATTCTTAATTTACCTTTTCCGTTTCATTTTCTGGAAACAGACCCATCCTTTCACACACACACACAAAAATGTAGATCATATTTACTTGCCTCCCCACGAGAACAAAATTAGGCACAAGGTCGTTTTTTTATTGAGGGATAATCCAGCTCCCCAAAAGGGGACTTTGTATCCACCAAGAACAAAATAGATTTGTTTGTTTGTTTGTTTGTTTGTTTGTTTTTTTGCCTCAACGAGGTCAGAGTTAGACAAAAGGTCGGTTTTTAATGTGGGGAGAAACAGCTCCCCAAAAAGGGACACTCTGGTTAGTAACAAAAGTAAAAAATGTATCAGTTAAGAAGGATTTCTCCTCCATTAGCCGAGACCAACACTGAGGAAAAAAAGTTAATTACAGTATGAGAACAGATACTACACTTTGATTTCTATTTACAACAGAATAGATTAAAGAGAATGGGGTGTTGGCCTTGGGCTTACTTTCGGCAGTTTTGTAACTCTCATTCTCTTATTTTATCCTTTAGTCCTCGTATTCCATGAGTCATCTTTCTGACAAAGGGAGAAGATTTGCTGTTTTCTGGATCAAAATCTATCTATCAAAATTCATAGGAGTATATATATATATATATATATATATATATATATATATATATATATACTATATTAAAAAATTTAAAGGAGTGTATATATATATATATATATATATATATATATATATATATACTCCTTTAATTTTTTTTTTTTTTTTTTTTTGCGTATTGATATTCATCTTAAACCCCCTTCTTTTTATTCAAAAAGAAAATACAACTTTGGTATATATGGGTCGTGGAATTGCATTCATCTGCAAAAAGATCTAGCTAATTTGCATATTATTTTAAACATTCATTTTAATTAATTCCTTGTTATTTTTTTAGGCTTTCTTATGTGGTAATCATTTTCAGTTAATTACTGCGTGTAATTATATTCTATGCAGATATTCTACATGATTTATACTTGCGTAATATTTCGGAAAAGGTTATAGTAAACACAAAACTCTTTATATATATATTTATGTATGCGTATATATATGTATTTGTTTTAAAAATTTTACCTACCAAACGCCTTCGTCAGTTTTTGGTCTACAGACATGAAACTTAATATATAGGGTATTCGAACCCATAACTTCGAACTTTATATTTGGGTTTTAGTTGGGGAAAATCGGTGCAAAAGTGTGAAAATTTAAAAAAATGAAATTTGCCAGGTGAAGGTCGAACGACGGCATTTCGAATATGCATGCCTGACGTAATAGCTATTGGTTAATGTTTTAATTTTTAGCTTTGCTGTAAACATGTCTTCATAGATTAGATGTTAACGTCAAAGGAGAAAGTAAATCGTAAGCTAAACGTTTTGGTTTCGATTCTCCATGGTGGCGCACGAGTCATTTTTTTTTTAACGTTTCAAATCATTACTACATACTAGGTTTAATACAATATAATAATAAATACGAAATCTGCATTAATCAAAATATCATATTTAAACGTATTTTATGACCTGGCAATGGCGGACGGCCTGCCAGTAATCACATAAATTAATATACAAAAGTATAAATTTTGTGTAAACTTTAAGTATTTACTTCAAAAGTCTCAATACGTAGATAGAGCTCAGTATTAAATTATAAAATATATATGCCGATTAAGCTACACAGAATATTCCGCGTTTCATCAGGCTTATGCATAAGCCTGATGAATATATATATATATATATATATATATATATATATATATATATATAGTCATCCACATACAGTACTGTTTCGCAGCTCATCAGTGCGGCTAGACAGGCAACTACCTCAAGCCAGGATTGAAACCGGACCGCTTGTACGACAGACACGGCTCCTCGCCACTACGCTATTGGCGGCTGCTACGTGAGTCATGAGTTTAACGCTGTTTTGACATCGTCCGAACTACCTCTGCTCGATTTGTTTACACAAAGAGCGTCGCTTATATGCTAATGGTAATTCGTGTATCACTTCTCAATATGCTCAACTCAAGATAAAAAGTCATTGTCTTGTGGTTTCACAAAAGAAGAAAATTCAGGTGTCTATAATAGTTTATAGTGTTGGTTGGTGCATGTTTTATCACAGAGCCCAGCAGTAAAAACAGAAGAACTCCGGAGAAAGAAAAGGTATGAAGCATCTTCTTCTTCTGCTGCTGCTGCTGCTGCTGCTTCTATAATAACTACCTTTTATGTCACATATCCCCGTGTGATAACCCCTTCTATACAACATATATCTATACGTCGAGTTGATACGTGGCTATACAACAAAAAGGCGAACAAAGTGAAAATTAAAGGTAATGCTAAATAAACGAGTTCCCCTAAAAGATAAAGAAGATATGATATCACATAATGTTAGGTAAGGTTAACGAGTGAAATAAAACGACGTAAAAATATGACGCATGACGTCACGGACATCGAGGTTAACAAAGAAACGCAGGTTTGAGATCAGTTTTTCTATAGATGCAATACATGATAGATCACCATTAATACTGTAATCGCTGAAAGGAAAACGTGGATGATTGCCAAGAGCGAAATGTCCTAGCTAAGATTTCTGTTAGTTTTGTCCGCCCATTTATCCTTGATAAGATGTTTAATTAATAAGTTGAGAAAATATTAACCTCCCTCACGTATGTGTGTTGCTAATTCCTTTCAGAATAAACTTAAAATTATAACTCCCAACCAATGACGTAGTTGGTTAGTTGGTTGGTTGGTTGGTTGGTTGGTTGTTTTTATTTTACGGCATATCAACCCTTTTCGGGTTATTAATGCCGGATCCAGTGATTTTAAGACATTTTTTTTATTAGAATGTTATTTTTTTTTCAAATGGGTTTCTATTTAACCCATAGTTGGGACTCTAACAGGTACTACCACCCGGGAGCAATAGCAATTTAGGAATGGCTTAAAATCCCCCAAAGCCCGCAAGCTGGGGCCTCATCATCAGGTATAGTTTAAGGTCATATCCAGGACCGAACGACTTAGTCTTCTTTTTTTGTATACATTAGAAACTGATGACGAATTGCGGCCATGCGGGTAAAGACACTGAACGGAACTGCGATTGCAGCAATGAAGAAAAAGAAGACGAACAAGAAGAACAATAAGTGAAAAAAATGTGTCCCCCACAATAACCCTTATCCTCGAGTAGCTTCCGGGCCTTGATAAGTTGTGACCTCCATGTAACAAAACAAAACAAAAAAAAAAACATGCATATTTATTAATGAATTTTTTAGGTTGTCGCTTTTAAGTAAACAACAAAAAGAAACAAAAAACAAATGAAAAACGAAAGGCGCGTAAAATGAAATGAACAAAAATATTAACATTATCAATGTAACCACGAGTGGGGGGGGGTTGCAGTCCTCCTTCACGTGACAAATTACTCTAACCAGAGTATCTAACCCCAAGTCCCCGTTACATTATCTTTGTCTAGTGAAGGACCCTTTTAAAATGCAACCAGACACAATTGTTACTGGAACTACCGTTCTGATGCTCAGAGCGCACAAGCCGTGCACGACCATAAGTCTATGTGGTAATACTTTTAACATCGCTGTTCTTCGTCGGATACTTTAGTTTGAGTTCTTCCCGTATGTGCTCTGGTGAATGGCTAGTATATAGCTTCTGTCAACTGTAGCTTGGTGTCAGATCCAGAGCAAATCTGAAATCGGCTGCATTTCCATTCGGCCGGCAATCAACAATTAGGAATAACTCGGAAACCGTTTTCTTAAAAACAAAAATAAGTATTCATAAGATATTTCAAGTACTCTTCGTACAATTGGAAAGTTGAACTAATCTGGTTCTTAATGGTTTCAAGATGCAGGATATTTTCAACTTGGATTCCTTCGGATAGTTTCTCAGTCAGAGGGGGGGAAGAGCTTTTCCACTCAACCCTTTTAGGGGGTTTCCAGCTTTTGGATTAAAGCCTAAAACCCGTCCATACGGTCTAACGACGAGCGGCCAAGTCCTTCATCAGCAAAAAAAAACAAATGGTTTTATCAACTTTTCGTTTCCTCCTTCCCTTTAGACCAAATTACTATTTCTCCCTCCGATCTCTTTTCTTTCTCTCTTTAACCCTTTTCAGCTTTCACTCTCTTCTTTATTTGAAAGAAATCTTATTATCACAGCAAACCTTCCTTCCCTTGCTTGATACAAGCAACGTGTCTTACCGTGACATCTCTATGTATGCCAAGCTGGACCTCATGGCGCCAAATGTCCATTTTATCTTGTTGAAAAATTACTTTTTTTCCACAATATCGCAATAAAAACACATTCTATCATTTCTCCGAAATCTGGGCTCTCTTAAACCTCGCGTCAAACAGCCATCAAAGCAAATCTTTAGCCTGTAAGCAAGATAATTTGGTGCTGCGTACATTATGATTTCAACTTAAATAAATAAAACGTTATTATAGAAATAGAGTTTAGTCCATGAGTTCAATATCCTCGGGCAAATCCATTGCTAGAAGCAAGGAAATAGATATAACGTTTTGTTGCGATGACATCTTAAAAAGGACTTTCATCCGTCCTTCAACTCGAGTCCCAGCGAGACGCAGGTACAAAAATGATATTTGTCTGATTGTTCGTAAAAGATATACAAAAGTTTGTTGGAACTGCTATTCAGCACAAAACAATGTTTCGATCGAACGCATCAATCACTCCGTGGGTGAAAATACGCAAGAGCAAATAAATATAGACTAATTATGCAACTACTATAAGTCCTGAAATAAAATATAAGCATAAACCCAATACATATACATGAGTTGTTCGAAAGTTAAAGCCTCCTTATTAAACTAAAAAAGTTTAAGAGCTACGAAGACGAGAGTAGTACCATTAAAACGAACGACAATATACTCCAGAATTTATTTTTCTTTATAGTAACCACCATTTTCAATGCACTTTTTCCAGCGATGGGATGGTGGTTGTGCATGGCTGCCCAGAGCACTTTGTCACACGAGATTCTTTCCAAAATTTTAACTCAAAAAGTTGTAGAGCTACAAAGACGGGAATTGTACCATTAAAACGAGCAACTTTTTTTGTTTTAGTATTTTTTTTTTCTGCGTGGAAACCACAATTCTCAATTTCTCTCTATTTATTTATTTGTGTATTCATTTATTTATGTACTTATTTATTTGTGTATTATTTTTATATTTGTGTATTTATTTATTTGACGTTTTTATTTATTTATTTGTGTATTTATTTATTTGTGTACTTATTTATTTATTTGTATATTTATTTGTGTATTTATTTATTTATTTATTTACTTTTGTGTATTTATTTATATATTTTTTGTGTATTTATTTATTTTTTGTGTATTTATTTATTTTTGTGTATTTATTTATTTATGTATTTATTTTTTTGTGTATTTATTTATTTTTTGTATATTTATTTATTTATTTTTTGTGTATTTATTTAATTTTTGTGTATTTATTTATTTTTTGTGTATTTATTTATTTATGTATTTATTTTTTGTGTATTTATTTATTTTTTGTATATTTATTTATTTATTTATTTATTTGTGTATTTATTTATTTATGTATTTATTTATTTTTTGTGTAGTTATTTATTTTTTGTATATTTATTTATTTATTTGTGTATTTATTTATTTTTTGTGTATTTATTTATTTTCGTGTATTTATTTATTTATTTATTTTTTGTGTATTTATTTATTTTTTGCGTATTTATTTATTTTTTTGTATTTATTTATTTTTTGTGTATTTATTTATTTGTGTATTTATTTATTTTTTGTGTATTTATTTATTTTTTGCGTATTTATCTATTTTTTGTGTATTTATTTATTTTTTTTGTATTTATTTATTTGTGTATTTATTTATTTATTTATTTATTAGCGAATTTATTTATTTATTCATGTATTTATCCTTTTTTGTGAATTGTTTTCCTCATCTTCATAGTCGTCGATATTTCAGCCAGATCAAAAGCTAACATGGTTACTGTAATTTTGCATAGAATCAATGAATCTATTGATCATGAATTTGTGTCTATATATCACAAGCTCTAACTATATAAAATGTGTTTGATAGGATTTGGCAGAAAGAGTTGCTTCATAAATTTTCCAGCCGTGTAACATGTTACAGCCTATTCAAAACTATCAATTTTATTCTCTGATAGACCTAGAAAAGTATATGACCTTCACCTTCACCGAGGTGCACGGCATATGATCTTCACCGAGGTGCACGACTTGACACACAAAAAAAAACAGCCTCTTAATCACCTACTAACGCACGCGTCACTGTAACGTCCAATGACAACAACAACAACCTTCTCACTCGACCTACCTTTTATACCACTATCTCAATCCCTTCTCTTGCGCATGCGCCTGTAGATTCCTGACAACCTCGAGACTTCCGCTTATAAAAACCCAAGTTTTGTTGTCGCGCATGCCTATACAAGGCACAAACACGTGGGCGTTTGTTTTGTTGGTAAGTACTATAAAGTAGTTGTTGGCTGACATAATTTTGATGCACATAGTACCAATACAAGAAGGCTGTAAGGATCCATCAAACTGTTTTCCCGATATCCATTAACGATTTTCAGAATTATATTCTTAAATCATTTGTTGATATATACAGAATATCAAGGTCTCATGTATGATATGAAAAGAAACTGGAATCGTAGGGAGATATCAATCATACCAGTTATCATAGGTGCCACAGGACTTATGAAGAAGAACCTGAAGTCCTGCCTAAGTAATATTCCTGGTGAACCAAGTGCAAAAGAGATCCAGACAATTGCACTTGAGGGAACAACGAGGATACTAAAAAGAGCCCTCGGTTGATTTCAATAAAAAGTAGGGCAATGTTGGCAGCTGGTTTGGCTGCCCCATACCCAACATTACAATCTTCAAAGAAAGAAAATAAAAAACAGGGTACAGCGGTATGTGGCAGCACTTTGTAAGAAATCAAGAGCAAGTGGTGCAATGCGATAAAAATATGTTACTGCCAGCGTTCAGATGTTTCAGTGTCACTGTTTTTCATTTGCTGTGAATATAATCAAACCAGACTTTTATCCGGTTAAAAACGTGCAAAAGTTATAACTTCTTAACTAAGAATTTATGTGTTATACCAAACTGATGGTTGAATGTGATTTAATGTGTGCTAATTTTTGCATTATAGCCTAATCTATATTAATCCCTATGAATCTCTAACTGTTCAACACATATCATAATACTTAGTTCGCTACACCTGATCATAACAAGGGGCCATACAAAATTTCAGACATGTCGGCTCAGTAGTTTCTAAGAAAAAGAGAGAATAAATTTGGTATTGCGGTAACTAATCCCTATTAATCCCTATTAATTCATAACTCTGCATTTAATGTATACCATAATACTTAGTTGGTTAGACTTATCATTAGGGCTGTGACAACAGCATATTCTTTTCATTGTTTTGACTCTTGAGTATATATCCGTTAATATCTTATGTTTTTATATAGACGAATGTGGTTCTCGGTTGATTATGTGTGTCTAACTGTGTCGGATATACACTCGTGAGTCAATAGAATTAAAAGAATATTCTATTATTTCAGCCCCAGTTATCATCTAAGGTGCTTTTGCATTTACCGACCCGAAATTTCCACGAAGTTGACTCGGGCTCGTTCGCCAGCTGACGAAAAAGTTCGGCCGAGCGTTCCTCAATTTTTAACGGAAACG
>NC_136503.1:108631847-108641847 GCF_053919585.1 Euprymna scolopes
TATCAACTAATCTGTTGACAAAAACGATGACAGACGAACAAATTTTAGGAGTCTTGAACTTATTTTATTTCTAGATGTTAATATCGCTGTTTCTTACCACATATTACTATATATGTATATATATATATATATATATATATATATATATATTATATTTATATATATTATATTATATTACATGTATATATATATATTATATTATATGTATATATATCATATTAGATTATATGTATATATATTATATTATATGTATATATATCATATTAGATTACATGTATATATATTATATTATATGTATATATTATATCTATATATATATTATATTATATTATATCTATCTCTATGTATATATATATATACATATATATATGTGTGTGTGTGTGTGTGTAATCACCTTTTTCTTCACCATATTCCCTTTTATAATCTTTCCTACTTCTTTACACAGCTCGGTCATTTGCATACAGCTATTATACGTCCGATGATTACATGGGAAAGGGGGCACACATGAGCCGAGCGTGAGAGGTTTGAACAAGAGACAAAGCGTTAATCTAGAAAGTACCTGGAAATAAACGTCTGCTGTTTTAAGGGAAAAAAGTGAATAGTTATTTTTTTGGGGGGGGGCTTCCTTTGCGAATGTCTGCATACAAGGTGTGGACCCCGAATGTGAACATTTAACAACTACATTACATACTGACTGAATCACGGTACGCTTTAGATGGAAACTAAAGAGCAAATATGTCCAATTACCACCTTCTTTCTTTCTCCGCTTCATTTGGACTCACTTTCCTCATCATTCCCAAAAGCAAGCAAGTTTTCACAGCAACGTGTTAACTCAGAATATTCTTACCTGATGAAGATCATTTCAAATCTATGTGAAAGTAATAAACCGGCACGAATTTATAAACTCCTACAAAACACACAGCCAAAAGAATGAGAGAGAAACTTCACCAGCCGGTTTTACGGAAACACCCTAGAAAATATGCTCAGCAACTCCTATTACTTTTTATCGTGGGAAGCAAATCGCAAAAAAATATAATCCTAAATGACCCACACAGAAGACTTCTTAATCTGGCACACATATTCCTACACACAAGCGATCAGCAACAGAACTGCAACTCAGATCTAAACACGCACTAACAAGGTAAAATACATACATACACAATGCCACGCCGCCGAATACTCACATAGATATATATTACTTAAATTCGCATATTATTCAAACTATGAACATTTTAACTTGTGACTACAAACAAAACGTTCGTCACCAAACACGTGCTTGCATGGATGAACATTTACTAATCAGAATTAACTTTTATATTCGTATAAAAGTTTAGATATAATGTTTTTTATGCAATTTCATTTTTGTTATGATATGTTATGATAAAAATTTGGATATAATGTTTTGTTATACAATTTTGTTGTTTTTACTTTACAAAACATTATTCACGTTTTTACTTAATGCTTGCTACCTAGTGACCCTTCTATTTTCTTTATATTTAATCTTCCATATATATATATATATATGTGTGTGTGTGTGTGTGTGTATACATATATATATGTATGTATATATATACATATATATTTATACATATATATATATATATTCATAAATATAGTCATCCACATAGAGTACTGTTTTGTTGTATCACAACATCAGTGCGACGCTAGACTAGCACTTTTCACTAGCCGATGATTGAACCTACAACCATCGCGTTGATAGTCGGCAGTTCGACCCATCGGCCCATGGGGTCAATGCTCACATATGATCTCAACAAATGTACATTTCAATAAACATTTGCCCACCGCTTTTACAGTGCTCGGGCTGCTTGTTTATTTACAAACTAACAGCGAGTCTCGCTTTATAGCTATTTAAGTAGTGGGTGAGATAAATTTGCGGCAGTGCTCAACCCAAAGAGGGGAGGGGGCTAAAATATATGCTATCATCCACATACAGTACTGTTTCGTTGTATTAAAACTCATTATATATGTGTATTTCTGTGGGAATATGATTTTCTTCAATTATGTTTCACTTTTTATATACTAATCTTTTATTTATGAAGATCATATAACTACGTTGGAATATACACTTTTTTGTCATTTATATATATATATATATATATATATATATATATATATATAGTAAGTTATAAAATATATATGACGATTAAGCTATATATATATATATATATATATATATATATATATATATATATATATATTATTTTATTTAAATTACAGGACTTAGCATATATTTTGGATTTCAGGATTTAGCATACATTTGGATTTTAAGTTCAATATCCTTTTTTTGCCTCAATATCTAATTTCTCTTATTCTATGTAAAACTATTTAAAAACTTTTAATTTTCTATGTTTATTGCCTTTAGCAAATAAAGTGTAAACCATTTATAACATTTGCTATTTTTTCCTTAAGGAGATGAATAAACATCGGAAACTCATGGATTAAGGAAATGTGCTTATTAAACTGTATACTTTGTTTGTAAACAATAACAAAAATTCTATATTTGAGATTTAACCGTTTATAATCATAAAATTTAAATTCCTAGATTTTTATTTATTTGCTCTATTTTGTATATTGAGCAATTTTATTTAGCTGGGATTGTCTTATATAAAATATTACATCCAATAATATTTTGTATGACCGATAATCACGGATTTGCACATCAGTAGATATTTTGCATTTCATTATTCTAAAAAGTTGCTTACAGGTGCCAATCATCATATAATGGTTAGATCACCCTAACATGCGTTAAAAACGTTTAAGAAAGAATAAATGTTTAAATTTCAACAGTATTTCTCGAGGTTAACGATAGCCGAATGGATTGGGTCTTTTCTGGTGAAGCCATAGATGGCTTTTGTCGCCGGGTTCGAATCTATCGACGGGTGTTAATCCTGACACCCTGCACTGATGATTCCTGAAAGGATGAAACACTAGTTTCTGTAGGTATTTAATTATTATTATAGTAAATAATTATGTCAGCCCCTTTAAGAAACTCATTCTTATCGTTGAGCATTTTCAGTTGAATGAAAAGTAAAGTCAATTTAGCTCTTATGCGCAGATCATCATATAATGATTAGATCACTGACAGACGTTAAAAACATTTCAATAGAATAAATGTTTAAATGTTAGCAGTATTTTTCGCGGCTAACGTGCCTTCTTTTGCCGAGTTCGAATCTATCGACTAGTGTTAATCGTGACACCCTGCACTGATGATTCCTGAAGGGATGAAACACTAGTTTCTGCAGGTATTTGATAATTTTTATAGCAAATAATGATATATATTTATATACATATATATAATTATTTACTATAATAATTATTAAATACCAACAGACACTAGGGTTTCATCCTTTCGGGAATCTTCAGTGCAGGGTTCCATGATTAACACCAGTCGATAGACTCGAAACCGGCGACACAAGTCATCTTTGGCTCGATTAGTAAGGACCGTATCCATTCGGCTACCGTTAACTGCGTGAAATAACGTTGAAATTAAATATTTTATTTTAAAATGTTTTTACGTATATATATATATATATATATATATATATATATATATATATATATATATATATAATAAATTCCACAGCCAAACAACGTCGCAGCCCACAAGAGCCATGACAGTCAAAGAACCGGACTCGATTGGGCTACCGTTAACTGCGTGAAGCCCAATCGATATATATATATATATATATATATAGTAAGTTATAAAATATATATGGCGATTAAGCTATACTGAATATTCCGCGTTTCATCCACTCTAGGACTCTTCAGGCTTAGAGTGGATGAAACGCGGAATATTCACTGTAGCTTAATCGCCATATATATTGTATAACTTATTAACTAGCTCTACCTATGTATTGAGCACTTTTGAAGTAAATACTTAAAGTTTGCGCAGAAATTTATACTTTCGTATATTAATTTATGTGAGTAAATGAAGCAGTTTTATATATATATATATATATATATATATATATATAAATATATATATATATATATATATAAAGAACTTTATATGTGCATTGTATATGTGTGTGTGTATGTATGTCTATGTATATATGTTAGCGGGTGTATGAGAGCATAGATGCTTTATGTATGTATTTGTGTATATGTATGCATGTATTTGTGTATATGTATGCATGTATTTGTGTATATGTATGCATGTATTTGTGTATATGTATGCATGTAGAATTTTGTGGTTTTCTTACATTTTATATTTATATTTATTTATACTTTATATTTCTGTGCGTATGTCTAAGGAAATAAAAAAAAAACGTGTGTATCCACTCCTGAGTATGTATGTGTGTAAGTTTACTTCTGAAATATACGTGTGTGAAAATTGAAAATATCGTCTTCCCTATTCTGGGTGGCCGTTGGGAATATGCGGACTACTAGGTGTGTCAGAAATTTCGTGAAAAATAGTGAATAATTCCACCCTGTCTTTCCAAGCTTATAACTCCTCAAAAAATATAATTCAAGCCCTATTTTTTTTTTCAATTAAAGGAGCAAGGACCAAGGTTTCATTAAAAAAAAACAAAAGGAAAACCAAACAACGTGGTTAAAAAAAAGGTTTTAAACTTCGAACTTTACAGGTAAATTTATAAAAAGAACACTACTTTTTTTGTTTTAAATTTGAATATATTATTTAATGACCTTTTCTCTTCAATTTGTGATATATAAAATTTTGGTGAGTAAATTAATTATTTACTTTTTAACAGACACTTGAAAATGGAGGGCGTGAATTTAAAAATAAAACGTTTTTCTAAAATATTATATTCGATTTATTGGAAAGAGCATAAAATTTCACATTGACCCTGAAAATATCGTAAAAATAGAATCAATAGAAAAATTTTGATAGATTTTTAAAGTTTAATAATTGAAAAATATTGAGTTCGTAAAATTCATTACTGTTTTTTAAAAAATAAAAAAAATATTTCTATTACTTTTTAAACAATTTTAATAGTTTATTTTGGAAATATAATCCATAAAGAAAATAAACAACCCACTTTTAAACGAGAAATTACGAGTTTTTTTATATTTTATTTGCAGTTCCGTGTTAGGGGTGTCAAAAATTCCTACAAAAATTCTGATACTACCTAAAGTCTGACTGCTAAACGACATAGAGCCGGACTTCTCAATTAATTTACATCACAAAACAAAAGATACTTTACCTTTGGGTTATAAAGAGGATATTAAAAGAACAAAAAAAAAGATAAAAATGTCCCTTACCGAAGTTAAGATAAGAAAAGATAAAAAGCCTGTGAGGAATGGATGTTCAGAGACCTTGCTTATCCTCCCATATATAAATTCTAATTTTGTAAACGATATAAGAAATGTTTTTATGTCTTAAAATTTTAGTTTTCGAAGGTAGTTCTTGGCCTGAAGGCGTAATCTCCCTAATAATAGGTGATTACAGAAACATGTATGCACATATGTAGCGATCAATGTTTGTATAAATAAATTTAATATATATATATATATATATATATATATAAAATTCACAAAAGTATGTACATATGCATATGATATATATATATATATCATATATATATATATATATATATACATATATATATATATATATATATATATATATATATATATATATATATATATATATATACTCCTCACCTTGAGTTGAGCATATTGAGAAGTGAAACACGAATTACCATTAGCATATAAGCGACGCTCTTTGTGTAAACAAATCGAGCGGAGGTATTTCGAACGATGTCTAAACATCGTTAAACTCACTACTCGTTCAAGCAACCGCCAATAGCGTAATGGTTAGGAGCCTTGACTGCCGTACAAACGGTCGGGTTTCAATCCTTGCTTGAGGTAGTTGCCTGTCTAGCCGCACTGATGAGCTGTGAAACAGCGAAACAGTACTGTATGTGGATGACTACATATATATATATATATATATATATATATATATATATATATCAGCAAACTAAATGAATAAATACTGTATTTGCCCTTCTGCCTAATGCCAAACTAACGACCAAAACAGCATTCACCTTAGATAAGCGGAGAAGAAGGAAGTTTCTAGGGAATATTTATTTCACAAATGGTCTCCAGGCTGAGCTCAAATGGTCCTTTCTTGCCAAACTTTCACGAAAAACACTCGTCTAGGTGAAACACTCTTTATCTGTGCCTAAACCTAAACATAGATTCCATGAACAAAGTTCCCTATTAGAAAACATTTATAAGTTGCATATATATCCAGGTCCATGAGAGATGACGACGTTATATTTTTGCAGTTATTGCAAGGTGTCAAGGCCCGCCTTACCCCACTGCGCCTGGTATTCCCACATGGTCACTCATCTGGTACTGACCGGACTCAACGTTGGTTAACTTCAGTCATTTAATGAGAACCGGTGTGCCAACGAGATCATGCCGTATACAAACGAATTATGTTGACAATCGAGTTTCTACTATATATATATATATATATATATATATATATATATATATATATATATATATATATATAATGTGTATATATATATATAATGTGTATATATATATATATATATATATATATATATATATATATATATATATATAGAGAGAGAGAGAGAGAGTCATCCAAATACAGTACTGTTTCGCTGTTTCACAGCTCATCAGTGCTGTTAGACAAGCAACTAACCCAAGCCAGAATCGAAACACGATAACCCATATGACAGCCAGAGCTTCTAACCGTTGCGCTATTCGGCTGCTGATGTGCGGGCAGTGAATTAACAATGTTTTGACAGTGTCCAAATACCTAAGCTCTATTTGGTTACCTAAGCTCTACTTGTTTACAATGGTAATTTGTATATCACTTCCCAAATGCTCAACCTAAGATAGGGAGCATTATAGTCATCCACATACAAGCCAGGATCGAAACCCGATTGCCCATATGTTTACTTACGCCAAATATGTATATAATGTGTTTAATGCCAAGTGACGTAATGTAAAAATATAATAAGGCATTTCAACATCATGAAATTAGGAATATAAACTTTTGTCATTCATTATATATATATATATATATATATATATATATATATATATATATATATATATATATATATTAACGGAGGCAACCGAGATGACTACTGCATTATTTGTCCTTCTGGCTAAGATCAAAGTGTAATATTTATTCGTTTCTCGGTTATTTAAGGAAAAAATCTTCCTCGACTGAGGCAAATTTATTTCCCTCAATCTATTGTGCCTCATTTTTTAGCACGCTGGACTTGACATTAAATAGCGAATTCGTGTTTAACTTTGACCTCGTTGAAAACGTAAGTAAATAGGATCAATGAACAAAATAAAAGGGTTGTTGTCTTCTCGCCCCACCCACAACCCAACAGTCACCATTCTACCTTTTATTCGTATTTTCCCCCTCCCCTCCCTCTTCCTTCCCCTTCTCCACTTTCTCGTCAAGAGACAGATAAACAAAGAACTGAACACCTTCCTGGTTTGGATTTCGTTTTCTGTTTTTTTGGGGGGTTTTTTTGTGTTTTTTTTTGTCTTTTTTTTTTGTCTTTTGCTTTTTTTTTTAGAAATTATGTGTTTTTAGTTTGTTTTTGTATTTTTTGTTCTTACTGGATTCATATAAATATATATATATATATATATATATATATATATATATATATATATATATATATATATATATATATATATATATATTTGTAATTTTATCATGTTTTGTTTGTATGTGAGTGTGTGTGTTTTATTTTGTATTTTTTATTGTGATTTTTCATATATTTATGATTTTCTGTATGTTGTCATTTTTGTGTTTCTGTTTGTTCGTGTTTTTTTTTATTACAAAAGCTTCTGTTTGTTTTGTGTTTTTTTTTTAAACAAGAAAATCGTAAAAGTGAGAAACCCCCCCATCAGCCCAGCGTCACTGTCATCTTTTTTGTTTTTTCTCCGCTAATGAATGCGACGCGCAAAACAAGGGAAGAAAAACGGAATCCAAGAATTCAAAAATAATGAGCAGGAACTGTGGTAGAGCCATTAACTGATTGTCGATTTTCGTGGAAACGAAAGAAGATGGATGAAAGGTGGTTTGATGGGTAGATAGATGTAGATATAGACGGGGAGAAGCCGAAAGAGAGAAAGTGAGTGTGAAATATGCTCGATATATATTGATTGCAGAATTTCGTAATAAGACGTTGGATATTGAAATGCGCATATCTTTGGTTCTATGGGACGAAACTACATGAAAATCTGCAGGGTTTTTTTTTTTTTTTTTTTTTGAAGGTTATAATATTGTGTGGTTAAAATTTTATGACGATTAGTAAAGAAAAGGAACCTATATTTTCAAACTAATAAAATCTGACACAAATCTATGGCCTCAGTATTTATAAAAAGGATTAGGGTTGGGAAAGGATGCTATAGAGGTCACAACAAAGCATACATGAAATGAACAACGTTTGAAGTGTGTACATTCTGACTCCATATAATTAAAGACAGACGGTTGGAGGTTGAGAACCGATTTTATTTCCTACTAACAACTTGTATTAGAAGAGGCAAAGTGTTCGTAGGATAGAATGTGATTAAACAAAGAATGGATTGTCCGATGGAGATATTTGACAGTTTATATTACGGTGAAATGTTCGTAGAATGTTTACAGGTACGTACGATTTAACAAGGAATGAATGTTCGTAAAATGTTTGTAGGTATGTATGAATTGACAATTTGGACGATGGAGATGGTTAGGGTAGGCCGGTCATCCTGCTGTTCTGTGATGCGTGTCCTGGCTTGTAACTGGAAAGCGGGTGATTTCTTCCATCAGCAGCTAGCAGCCCGGCGTCTTCGTCTTCTTTTTTCCTCCTCTCTTCTAGTTCCCTAAAAACCGTCGTTTTATAGTGGCAAACTGGCTCCCAGTGACTGTGATATTTGACGTGTTTATTTTAGGCGCGGAGCTCTGCCATTGGTCGATAATTATTTTGTGGTTATCTTATTTTTTTCTTCCCAAGCGGAAGCGATGCGTGGAGCCATGTGCAAAAGACGATTTTTCATTTTGTCTCTCATGGTGGATGCGTTAACATCCGGTTCGCTGCTAATTTTCATCATGTTCCCACAAATCTGCCTACATCTGTATTAGCAGTGTCAGAAATTTCGTGAAAACTATTGAATAATTCCACCCGCTATCTTTCGAAGCTTATAACTCCTCGAAAAATGTAATTCAAGCCCTAATTTTTTTTCAATTAAAGGAGCAAGGACCAAGGTTTCATTAAAAAAAAAATTTAAAAAAAAAAAAAAAAAACGTGTTTTTTTTTTAAAAAAAAACGGGTTTAAACTTCGGACTTTACAGGTAAATTTCTAAAAAAAAACTATTTTTTTTCTTTTAAATTTGAATATATTATTTATTGATCTTTTATCTTCAATTTGTGATATATAAAACTTTGGTACATAAATTAATTATTTACTTTTTAATAGACATTTGAAAATTGGGGGCGTGAATTTAAAAAAAAAAAAACGTTTGTCTAAAATATTATATTCGATTTATTGGAAAGAGCATAAAATTTCACATTGACCCTGAAAATATCGTAAAAATAGAATCAATAGAAAAATTTTGATAGATTTTTAAAGTTGAAAAATTGAAAAATACTGAACTCATAACATTCAATTAATTTCATCACTATTTTTTAAAAAAATATTTCTATTACTTTTTATACAACTTTAATAGTTTATTTTGGAAGTATAATCCATAAAGAAAATAAACAACCCACCTTTAAAAGAGAAATTACGAGTTTTTTATATTTTATTCGCAGTTTCGTGTTAGGGGTGTCAAATATTCCTACAAAAATTCTGATACACCTACATCTGTATATATAGTGTCATGGCAAGCCAGCTTTAGTTTTGCTGTTTTCGGGTGTATCTAACCTAGGGTATTTTTTTTTTTTTTTTGCTTGGCTGTCTTCCCTGTGGCCTTACCAAGCTATATATATATGTGTGTGTGGGGGGGGGTGTATGAGTTTGAGTGGAA
>NC_136503.1:108646847-108654347 GCF_053919585.1 Euprymna scolopes
TATCTGTAAATATATGTCCATAAAATATAAATGGACAGTATAAAGGATGTAATCCTCTCTCAAGCACTTAGGAAATTAATCGTACTAAATCGATTTCATAAGTTGTCATTATTGCCCCCCCCCCCCGACAAACTTAACTGGTTTTATTCCTGGAAAATCTCTTGACATCATTTGAATTCAGGATACAGGAATCAATTACAAAATCTCTCTGTTTTTCTCTGTATATATATAACTATTTTTATTCTTGGAAAATATTTGGACTTTATTTAAATTCAGGATACAGAAAACAATGACAATATCGCTCCCTCTTATATATATATGTGTGTGTGTGTGTGTGTGTGTATATATATATATATATATATATATATTGTTGTTGTTAAAATATAACTAGACTACCCGTGACCCGTTGAGTCAGTATGTTATATTAGCTATGGAATTCGTGTATGAGCGTGACACTTGTGGCATAAAGAAAATAGTTTTTTTGTTTTTTTTTGATATAACAGAAACATTTCTATGAAAGTATATTAAAATGAAAAAAGAATATAGGTAGATTTCTATGAGTCGTTCTGTTTATTATAATTGATTATTTTTTAATTATAAGCGGTTGGTCATACGTATAGGTAAATGTGCACTGAACAGATACCATGATACTTATTATAGTTAAATTCAAATTTTGATATATCTGCTTTTTTTAATTTTTTACATCGTTCATTTCTGTATTACGCTTAAGTTATTTTAAACCGCACTCTTCCCATGTTAAATAATAATTTCGAAATAATAACGTTAATATTTCAGCGTCCAAAAATTGTCTTTTGTTTTGTTTTTTGTTTATTTTAAACCGCACCATTCCCATGTTAAATAATAATTTCGAAATAATAGCGTTAATATTTTAGCGTCCAATTGTTCTTTTGTTGGGTTTTTTTTTTTCGCGTTTAAATTATCCAAAGAAAGAATTGTTAATACTTTCTGCTTTTTTTTTACATCGTTCATTTCTATATTACGTTTAAGTTATTTTAACCTCCACTCTTCCCATGTTAAATAATAATTTCGAAATAATAACGTTAATATTTCAGTGCGCAGGTCATGCAACCGAATGTCGTAAATCTATAAAAAAGACAAGCAAACTCTCCTCACGGGGGAGACATAATGTCGTAAATCGGAAAGTGGGTTACATATATCGTTACAAGGTCATTTGAGTTTTATAATTATATAGATTATCCACTGACACGCGTTTCGTCGTCTAGGACTCATCAAAGTGGCTGAATCTAGCGAGATTCGAAATCAGGACCCCACGGTAATGAGCCTAAACTCTTAACTCGCTGGTTCATCTCTCACGACTGTTTGGATATATCGCGATTTACTTAGATGTTATTTGTTTTTGTTTTGCGATACGTTTGGAATGAATTCAATTATTTACGAAAGTGCATTTTTACCTAAATGCAAGTTGGGAATAATTTTTCGTTTAACCAATTTAGTACCTCCATACGGGAAGCAGCATATATATTGTTTTTAAAATATAATTATCCACTGACACGTGTTTCAGAGTGGCTGAATCTAGCGAGATTCGAAATCGGAACCCCACGGTAATGAGCCTAAACTCTTAACTCGCTCGTATATATATATATATATATATATATATATATATATATATATATATATAAGTAATAGCGGTCGTGTGTGTGTACAACTCCCTATGATCAAAGAAATATAAAGTGCCTATAGTGTGTGTACACCTAATGCCCATTGTACGATACTTCTGTCAAAAGAGAAAATTATTTTTATGTGTCACTTCTACATATAGCATTCTTCACATCACATATACATCGACTGAGTTATGGTTATTAGCATATCACATTAAATTAAATCATTTTAAATAATTAGCTCGATTATATTACTTATTCGACATAATAGCCTCGTTAATACTGTACTATTTAAAAATATAATTTAAAATGTAATTATTTAGTTTATTTTCATTTCAGTTTATATTTTATTTAACTTAAATTTACTTATTATTATCGTAAATCTAAAACCTTTTAATTTTCAACCCAGAAAACCAAGGGGAATAACTGTGATAGTTTAATTCTTTGAGCACGTTATTAAATATTTTCTATAATAGATTTGTTTTCATTTCGAAATATTCTTCTAAGTTGAATTATTATTTTTATTTTTAATTCGGATGTAATTTCTTTTTCGCTTATTCTTCATTTTTAAGTAACCTTTTGGTACTGTTATATCGTAGATTATATGAATAACAAGTCATTACTGGGGTTGTACAGAAAGGGTTTATTTAGGTAAAAAGGTACACACATTTCTAAGCGTCCATTGACAGCTTAGTACTAAATTATGTCTCCCACGTGAGGAGAGTTTGCTTGTCTTTTTTATAGACGTAACAGTCCATTCATTTGAGGGGTGTTGGATCAGTCCATTATATCACCGTCCCCCCAAGCTGAATTCTTCCCTAGAATTTCGCTTCACCATTTTTTTCTTTTTGACTTTGTCCCAAAAATTCAGTTCTTTTTCTTTTTCTTTCACTTCTCCTTAAAATTTGCGTTTGCGAATTTTTGGATTTTGGAGAGTGACTTGTATTTTCAGTTACTGGTGCTTCCTTTTTTGGAGGCTCTATGTGAAAAATATCATACAGTACTTCCATCGGTACTTCATTGTTTTTAACTATTTCAATATATCGGGGTCTGAGTTGGTTTATATGTTTTTTGTGGGAAAATGTCTGACTTTTTATAATGTAGACCATTCTTCCAATTCTTTTTGAGATTATGCCTTCTTCCCAAAAACTCTTCCCTGCCCGATAATCGTTGAAAAAAACTTTATCCCCGTCCTTGTATATCTTGTATCGTCCATTATCTTTTACACTTTTTTTAACTTTTTTACTCGGAATTAACCGGTCGAACACAGAGCGCACTTTTCTGGCAAACATTATTTCCGCTGGGGATAAATTTGCATTTGTATTCGGATTAGGCGTTATCCTGTACACTGCTAATAATTTCTGAAGACTTTTCTTCAGTGTCGATGTTATCGTTCTTTTTTAACGCTCGTTTAAAAGTATCGACAAATCTTTCAGCTTGTCCGTTAGATCGAGGGCCAAAAGTTGGTGTTGTGATGTGCTCTATGGCCAGTAACTCACAGTAGATCTTAAATTCTTGACCTTTGAACATGGTGCCATTATCACTAACAATTGTTTTTGGTACGCCAAAACGCCCAAATACCTCGTCCAACGCCTTTATTGTGTTTGCCGCTGTAGGATGTTTGAATTTAAACATTTCTGGCCATTTCGACATGCTATCTACTATTACCAAGTAATAATATCCTTTTAGAGGTCCTGCGTAATCTATATGGATCCGCGTCCATGGTATATCTGTTTTAGGCCAAGGTTGCGTCTTAGTGGGTGGCGCTTTTGCTGCTAGTTGGCAACCCTTACATAGTTTCATCATTTTTTTTTATGCCCTGATCCATTCCAGGCCAGTACGTTTATGCTCTCATTAGTGCTTTCATTCTGGATATTCCAGGATGTCCCATGTGGAATTCTTTTAAAATTCTCTTCTGTAATACTTGAGGTATTACCACTCTATCTGCGTACATTAGAGTTTCATCGCACTTTGAAAATGGAAAAACTGTTAATCCTTTCCTCTTCTTTTCTTTTTGTCCCACTTGTTTTTTTATCTTGTTAATGTATTCATCTGTTCTTGCTGCTTTCTTTATTTCCTCAAGTGTTACCGGAAGTTCCCTAACAGTATCTATTAATATATCTGTTAGTTCATTTTCTTCTTTTAGTGCAGCTATAACAGTTTCTTCAAGTAATTCAGTTTTATTTGGGATCAATATGGACAAACCATCTGCGTGTGCAATTTTGCTGGACGCTAGGTGTTTCATTTTAAAATTGTAGTTTAACAGAATCATGCTCCATCTTTGTAACCTATTAGCCGTATGAGTAGGAACTCCTTTTTTGGAACCAAAAATCGATAACAAAGGTTTGTGGTCCGTTTCCAAGATAAAAAATCTTCCATGGATGAACCTATGAAATTTCCTCATGGCGTATACAATTGCCAGACCTTCTTTTTCTATCTGATTATAATTTTTTTCTGCAGGTAGCAAAACCCTTGAGGCATGAATAATTGGTTTAGTCGATCCATCTTTAAGTCTGTGTAGTAGCACAGCACCTAAACTGCTGCTACAATTAATTCTTTTTTCGGATCGTAGTGAGCTAGTGTTAAATCCGATAACAGACATTTTTTAATCTTTAGGAATGCTTCATCACATTCTTTTGTCCAGAGCCATTTTTTATTCTTTTTCAATAATTCGTTTAAAGGTGCTCTTAGTTCATGCATATTTGGGATAGAGGAATTATAATAATTTGCTAGTCCCAAAAATGACTGTATCTGCACTATATTTTCTGGTCTAGGCAAGTTTTTGATTGCTTCAGTCCTATTAGGATTAGGTTTTCTACCATTTCGATCAATCACTTGTCCCAAATATTCAATTTTGTCCATCCCAAAATTACATTTTTCGAGAGCCACTTTCAATCCATAGTTTAATATTCTCTCGAATACTTTGCCAATGTGGATTTTATGCTCTTCCACATTTTTACTTCTTATAAGGATGTCATCTAGATAAGCCATAGCAAAATCCAAACCTGCTAGCATTGTATCCATAATTTGCTGGAACAAATTTGGGGCTACTTTTAAACCAAAAGGCAAACGTTTTAGTGAAAATGGTCCTTTATGGGTATTTAATGTCAGGTACTTAGCACAATCTTCCTGGACATTTACTTGCCAATACGCTTCAGACAAATCAATTTTTGTAAAAATTTTTCCTCCGCTTAACTTCGAAAAAATTTCCTCTGGGGTAGGAAGCGGGTAGTTATGCTCCTTGAGACAATCATTTAGACCTGTCGAAAAGTCCACGCACACCCTGATTTTATTATTTTTCTTCTTAGCGTAAACCGTGGGTGAAGCCCATTCAGAGTAGTCCACTTTTTCTATTACTCCAATATCTTGAAGTCTCTTTAATTATTTCTCTATAGTTTCTAATGCTGAATATGGAACCCTTCTTTTGGGTTTGAAAACTGGTTTAGCTTCGTCCTTTAGTTAAAATTCCACCTCCGTTTTCGTGCAGCAACCCAAACCTTCAGAGAATACCTCTTTAAAGTCTTTTAATTCGTCAATAAACTTTCCTGGTAGTTTAGAAATTTCTAAACCCGCCAGACTTACTTTATTGCAAAATGAGCTTATGGGTTTTCCCCATAAATTAAAAAGAATCATTAAGTCTATACCGAACAAATTAGAATTTTCCCCCGGTACGACATATAACTTGGTTTTAACAGCATTCTCCTTTAGAGACACATTGGTAAAAAATTCACCCTTAAATTTTAGTTTATTTCCAGACACACTTCTGGCAATTTTTTTTGTATTTTGTAACTTTGGAAACCCAATTTTCTTCCAAGTTACTTCGTCAATTATACTTACGTCGCTTCCCGTATCTAGAAGACGGTTCACATTACAGCCATTAATTTTAATTTCAATATATTTTCTTTTATCACACCTAGACTCATTTTTAGAATCAATGGTCTTTATTTCTGCTTTTCGGTATTTTCCTTTCCTGCATACCGTTGATTTATGGCCTTTTTTATTACATTTGTTACATATTTTGTATTTAAAGTAACAATCTTTAGTGAAGTGGTTTTTCCCCCACATGTCTTATAGGATTTTTCGTGTGCACATTTCATCACCCTTTCCATTTTTTTTTCCATATTTTTTTCTTCAAAATTTTTTCCTTCGATGCTTGTATTGTCCTACTTTAAATTTAACAGTTTCTGACACTCTTCCGTAACTTTTTGTAACGTTATTTCTGTGTCTTGGTTCATAATGGATAATATCCTTGAACGAATATCCTTATCTTTAGAGGCTGTTAAACATTGCACAAAGATTAGACTTTTAAATATATCCTCTTTGAGGTCTTTTAAATTAAAGGATTCACAATGAGCATTCACTTTCCCTGCATAAGTAATAAAATCTTCGTCCTCCTGCTTCGTGATATTTAAACATTTATAACGTGTATAGAATAGACTATCTCGTTCACTGAAAATGTTTGACAATATTTTTATTGTTTCACTAAAAGAAATCTCTTCAGGTTTTTTTGGCAGGATAAAATTCGTATACTTTGTATTTTCCTGAGATCCAAGTTTTTGAAGAAGAAGAAGAAGAAGAAGAAGGATAATCTTCTCTTCGTTTGTCCAAGACTGACATCTCTTAGCAAAAATATTTTCGTATCTCCGAAAATATGCCGGAAAAGTTAACCCATTTGTCGGCTCGTATATAAATTCGGATAAAGAATTTGCTATTCCTTCAGGAGTGAAACGACAGTCTTTCTGCTGCGTTAAAATACTCTGTAGTATTTCGCTTTGCTTCAATTGTTGCTTTTGAATTAATTCCATTTGCTTTTGTTGTGCAAACAATGCTGATTGCATAGTTCTAATGAATTCCGCTAATTGCTCCATGTAAAAAATTTTTTTTCAGAACCACGCAATTAAACAAAAGATTAACTCAAATGTCCTATAAATTCAATGAATTAAAAGCACAATTTCCTTCCGAAGAGAAAAAAAAAATACTTCCAGCTGAATAAAACTTGAAATGGACACTTTTTTTTTTTAAATGTTCTTTTCAAAAAAATGTTCGCTTCAAAATGTCAATTTCTCTTCTTTTTTTTTTTTTTAGGACCGTAACGGACTGAAACATTTACTTTGTAAATGTTGGCTCTGTCGAAGTCTTTTTTTCTTCTTCCTTCTTTGGAGTTCTTTTGTTTTCTGCTCGTTAACCTTCTTGTGTGCTTTTTCCTTCGCTTTGTCTTTTTAGTGAGTTTCGTTCGAATTCTTCGTCGCCAGTTGTTATATCGTTGATTATATGAATAACAAGTCATTACTGGGGTTGTACAGAAAGGGTTTATTTAGGTAAAAAGGTACACACATGTCTAAGTGTCCATTGACAGCTTAGTACTAAATTCTGTCTCCCACGTGAGGAGAGTTTGTCTTTTTATAGACATAACAGTCCATTCATTTGAGGGGTGTTGGATCAGTCCATTATATCAGGTACTCATGCAGAGAGTGAACTCAGAGTCCACCCGGCTTTCTCCGGAACATGACGCCAACAGCCGGAGTAAACCGAGCGTCGCTGATGAAATTAAGCCGAGCGTCGCCGATGAAAGTATAACAAGAAAAGAAAACCTACCTTAAATTTTAAATTGTATTAACTGTAAAGAAAAATTTTATAATCATATTTTTTGTTGTGTTTTTGCTATATATATATATATTTGGTACTCATGCAGAGAGTGATCCTGGCTGAAATAATAACGCTATTATTTAAAAAGCCATTCTTAGCATGGGGAGGGTGTTTTGTGCCTATTCTGTACTTTAACCTTACAATTGAATAAAAAAAAACATATCATAAAACTTTAATTAAACGTGGGCATACTATTTTTTTTTAAATAGCGCGG